>NW_014554899.1:2098240-2132638 GCF_001313825.1 Dinoponera quadriceps | reverse complement strand
TATATATATATTATATATTAATCTAAAATATATATATATATATATAATTCAACTTTTGATAAATAAATTTCCTAAAATATTATATATTATATTACATTTTTAAATATTATACATTATATTCAATTTT
Source organism: Dinoponera quadriceps (assembly GCF_001313825.1). NCBI lineage: Eukaryota > Metazoa > Arthropoda > Insecta > Hymenoptera > Formicidae > Dinoponera > Dinoponera quadriceps. Next base: position 2,132,511 of record NW_014554899.1, on the reverse strand, counting down.
GTATTCATTAGATTAGATAAGCAAAGTTCTTTTATCGACTGTTATGATTTAGATTGAAATCAAATCAATAGAATGTTTATCAGTGATTTCTACGTAATCTCTCTCTCTCTCTCTCTATATATATTTATATATATATATATATAGTTGTAAAGTTTATCGTGTTGAACAACTATTTTATTGTAATTAACATTAAATTTAAATTATTACTGCTAACTAAGTTATAATATGAACCAATTTTCGCTGAGAAAATATAGTTCCAATTTAGTAAAAAATCTGAAACTAGAAAGCACGAGACTTCTGATACGCGCTGCATCTCGTAGATTACTGGAGCTTTACTTGATCTTTATTTTATGTAATTTAAGTTTAAATCCAAGTAGCTCTGAAAGTATTCCTGAGAGTGCTGACAGCAATACTACTTTAGTAATGGTGTATAGATACGGATTAGCTGAAAGACCCGAGATTTTAAATGGACTCTCCAATTCCTGCAAAGCATTTTAGATTAATCAATTTCTATCTGTCCAATTAAATTCACCATAGAAATGCGTACCTTTATTAAATCAGCCGCTAATTTCAATACACTATTCGCAACCATAAGCTCTTCCTTCTTATGTGGCTTTTGTTCAATTTGCAAGTACAAATTAATCTAAAAGTCATATCGTAATAAATAATTAAGTCATAAGAAATTCGGAATCACAAGCATTGTAATAAAGTTTACCTGTTCAGTTATTAAAACTGACAGATTCCTGTATTTCTTATTAATCTTTGTTCCTAGCGTCATAAATCGTAAAATGAATATACCAAGCGAGAAGCTCCAAAATAAAGCCTCGACGTTGTACCGTGAGTGCAAAGTTTCGAGATCCTGAAATGCAAGTTGTATTGTTAAAATAAGAGAAACTTACCACAGATGTACAACATATGCATGTGGAGTATGCTTACTTTAATTAATTCCAGACTGACGAATGACAATAGCAATATTGTAACAATAAATACCGCCGACACGATCACATCTACGGATCGTTGCGGACCTCTCCGCTACAAGCCAGAATATGCGTGAGAAATGTCAAGTCATTCTATAGGTGTATAAACAACCAACATTTAGTGTTCTTACTTTCAGGTAGGATCTAACGCTCAGCCACGTCTTTATGTTGCGAACTTTGTTCAGCCGGAAATGCGGCAAGTCAGACTTCCGCGCGCGTCTGGATGACGTCAAATGAGAAAACAATTTCGCGTACAGGAGTCTCTGTTTATACGTGCGCTCCGCCACCGCCAGCAGGAAAAATAAGAAACACGACAGCACGAATCGCTCGAACGTTGAAATAAGCACCACTGCCCGTTCCCTGAAAGAAACATAATCGTTTGAGAGGGTTGGTATTCGCGAATATTTCGACTACGTTCGACTACGTTCTTACCAAAAAGTGCTTCCGAACGCTACACCAATCACCCTGCACAAGATGTCGGTATACGTTTCGAGATTCACCTGAATCATATCACTCGGCAATAGACTGACGGACACATTGCTTACGTTATCCGAGCCTATGTGATCGCTCAGTCGTTTTATCGACGGTATTAGACATAGCGCGACGCTCAGTACCAAACCGCCATAAAAGTAATTCATACTTTCCGGCATTGACTCGACTCTAGCGATAATCGATGAACTAATATCCAACACCGACAATTCGGCCTTTTTGATGTCACGCCGCGTCCAGATGGTGCACGAAACTACACACAGTATGACTCACATCAAATGCTGTCGTATCTGCATACGTTTATTACGCGTTTGATTGGCGTACTAACCGCGATCGGAGGATGTGCAAGTAGAATTAAGTAATATCGACGGCGGTAGCTCGAATTCCCAGGAGAAAGGGTGCTCCACGAATTCACTGTAATTGAGATTGGTCTCGCTGTGCACGTCAGACTCGCCGAGTTCTGAGCTGTAACAGAATCGTGTCTTGAGAAATAGGTTCAACTTTAGGTATTGTGAACATGGCAGGAAGATTTATTATTATTATTGTTTATAGTTTATTGCATAAATTGGATAAATTTCCATTAGTACATAAAAGAACATAAATATAATTGCCTATAAAGCTTGGACTACAATGTGTTCTTTGCGTCTTGTTTCTTGTTCTCTATCTTTCTTATGTAAGAACTTATGTAAGAACTTCTATTTATTGTAGAAAAGAGAGAGAGAGAGCAAAAATAAGACGCAAAAGCACATTGTAGACCAAGTTTAAGAGCTGAGCGCAAGTTGTTAGTGCGAATAAATGGGATAATATGTTTGACAGTATTATCGCACGTGCTGACGGATTTGTTAGACTTTTAAATATACATGGGAAATCTATCTTCCACATCAAAAACGTTTCCGTGTTTAAAGTCTGGCAAATCCATCATCGCGTGCGATAACACAGTCAAACATATTATTCTTCCATATAAATATAATCGCTCCAACCTACGCCCGACTTTTGCGAGATCTTTCTATGTTTTTATTTGATTGTGGATCTCGAAAGTCTAATAATAATCAATAAATATAATTATATTTGTAAATATTTATACTGAAAAGGAAAAGAAGATTTAAAAGAAAAGTAAAAAGAAAATATAATCAGAAAATAATTTACAATTTCAGAAGCAGTCCAATCAATTTCCTCTTAAACATGTTCTGGGACGTATTAAAGAAAAAAACGATGTAATCAAAGAATTCATCAACTAGCACATTAAGTCGATTGATAGGTTTAAATTGATCATATAGCGTTCGATGATATGAGATATAAAATAATGAGCATCTTCTGAACAAACATTCAGGGACATTAAACCGCATTAAACCCAGAGCTTCGGAATATGGAGACAATCCGTATTCTTCGTATTTTCTTGATATAATGATGATGCAATGATACGTTCAAGTCTCACCTGTAACTGCACTCGTCGCTGTTGGTCGTAACTCCCATCCATTCTGTAGCAGATGTCGTTGCTTCAGTAAGATGATGCGTCGTAGCCTCCTCGCACTCGCCTTCTTCTTCGCTTTCGCATTGCTGCCGCCCCTCTCTCAATCCCAGTATCTTCGATGGCACGTCTTTACTCTTGAATTGACAAGATCAGTCGAAACGACAGATTAATACAAGATGCATTTAATTAGAATATGAAGATGTTTAAGAGGGAATCGACTCATCAAAGAAACAAGTGCGCTTATAGATAAATAATTAGTGAGAAATCTTGGACTCGGGTCTAAGTATGTAAATAATGTATATGGTAACTTACTACATCGTTATGAATATCACTTGTGCTATCCGTAAAATTGCCATCTTTTTTTAATGGATCGGGTGCTGCGTGGAAAGTGGAAAACGATGATTTAGCTATTACTCCATTTTACCTTTCCAACAAAGATTAAAGCGTGTTAGCGGTTCGGAATGCAAACAGAAACGAATTAAAGTACTCTTCAATCATATCTTCATACAGCATTATGGGAATCGCGAAAGCGGAAGATCCACTAAATATGCTCTCAAAAGTTAAAAAAAATCATATGTATATATCGCATATAGATAATCCGTGCAATTGTCAGAGATTTGACAGCAAGTGGTAAAGTCATAATTAATTTCACGTTAACTGACTACAGGCTATGTTACAAGCGTGTACTTGTAAGTCAAACCTGAGTGCTTTGGTGGGAGTGGGATTTGCTGACTAGCACCATCTTCCAACCACGACATACGGTTGTGGTTTTCAGCTTGACGTGCTATTCTTTCTCGTGATCTGTTTCTTTGCACCATTGCACGCCCCATCACTTTATCATTATCACTAGAAACATTACCGTTTAAACTTTCAAAGCCATCGTCATCCTGATGTATATTTGCTACGTGTTCTTCTGGCATAGCACCTGTTGCATGAGAAAGGATATTTGAGAATACTGGATGGAAGCACAGTAAGAATTTATTTAAATTAAATCATTCTTACCCGGTTGTTCGCGACTAGCTGAGGTTTCATTTGTGGAATTGGAATTTTCTGCTGTTGTACTTATTGACTCTTTATCATATACTATTTGAGCACTGGCTTCCATTGTGACAGGTTCCTGTGGCTGGTTGCCAGACAAAGAATTCTCAATCATTACTTTCTTGGCAAATCTTACTGCAGTAAGTACTTCTTCATTTCCCAAACTTGACTTGTCAGAAGCCATATCTTGAGAAGACTTTGTGTCTTTATGTATACCTATAATGTGAAATTACAAAAGTTATAAAATAAAAATATTTCTTATACTCTTTTTCTTACTTACGCAAATTAAGTCTAGGTCTTGACTTTCCGTTTCTGCCTCTGACATGTCGAGAACGTCTTGTTATTCGTTGCCTAGATTGATTAGATGTCATTGTAGGACCAGAATGTGTTGACACAATGTGGGAATGAACAGTGCATAAAATAAACATCATAATAATAGGTATTAATACTTCCGACATTGAGACAATCTGTAAATAGACATAACAATTAGCAAACAATAACACAAGTTTTAGGAAATCAACTGTTTCTTTCTCATACTTCTGCCTCGCTATCCCTGTTCGCATAAATGTAATACAGGAAGATATTGATCACTTGTAAGCTGTACAGTAATAAGAAAAGCACGAAGATACGATAACTTGTTTGCTGTATCCACCACTTTTTGTACAATGGAAGAAACAAGAGTCGTTGAAATGCTAGGCAAGCTACTGTTGACAAGCCATGTTTCGGTTTGGCCTTTGGAAATGAAGATCCTATATACATTGATATCACAGGTCAATATACATGCCTATCGAAGGAACATTAAAATAATATTTTGTATCTATATATGTCAGATAACACTTATATATAGCATACCACGAACGAGATCAACATCAATTAGTTCTGTCTTAAGTTTTGCTGTTCTCATGGGAACATGTGTGAGTCCACCAAGAATATGCTGCTCTATAGTTCTTTCCCATTGCTGCTTATCATATGTACCAATCTTCTTTTGGTACCTGGCAGAATTTAATGTTCCAATTATTATTATTACTATTAGTAACTATCTTAATTTTACTTTCTCTTTATTATATAAAACAAAATTTCTTCCTTACTATCAATATTTAAATTAAATTAAATGTAGGTCAAAACATCTAGCTGACAATTTTTTTATAAACGTCGGTTTTTGAACGTAGAAAACAGCCTAAAGTTTTCAAAAATTTACTCGACGCAATGAAGAATCCTCACCAATATATAAGCTCGTTGAAACCCATCTCTGTCAATCGCATTATCGTAGCAGCTTGCGATAACAATGCTCGTCAGCTGTGACGGAAGTACAGATGACGGAACAGCGACTCTCCACTGATTTTCACACAAAGAATTAAAAATCGACCGTAAATTTCGTCATACGTAATCACGATATCGAGAAGGTGCCGACGAATCTCAGTTTTTATTCAGCATTCGAGAGTATGTCAAGATACTTTGGTAATTTCACGTCATCCGCATCGAGGAATGTATCGGAGAAGCTGAGAAAAACAGACTATAAGGTGGAACGATTCGAGCATAACAAAGCACAATTCATGGACCTAAAGTGGACGGACTGCATCAGCGCGTATCATCGCGCGATTACACTCTTAAATGAGATAGGAGAGGGTAATGACGTGCTATCGCGACGGTCCTAAAACTGTAACTGAATGTAGCGGAACATTATGCTTACTGTCAACTGGGTCAGGGGGTACGAGAGCTCAGGGGAGCAAGGAGGAATTACAGCGAATCGGATCTTTCCGGTTTGATTCGGTTACATTCGGTTCGCGCCATCTTGCACATTCCTTTCCGTCTGATGAATTCAAGATGTATGCGGACGGATTTACATAACTTGCTAAATTGTGCCGATAATCATTCGATTTATGGTATCTGTCGCTTCATATTATATATTATCCGATAAACTATGTACATTATTTTATCATATGTGTAATGTACAGGGTGAAAAACCTTTCTCTCGGGATCCGTCGTATGCAAGTAGAACGAATGGCCAGCAAGAAATAAGCCATCGAATCGACGTCTATTCGATAGTTTATTTCTTGCTGAGTAAGGTCGGATAAACAAGTCATGTTGCACAAATCACAATAATTAATGAGGCATTAATTAATCTGTATGAGCTAATTATCGCACGGGAAACAGTAGGCTGGATTTTGATAAAGAAAAATAGCTGATAAAGAAAAATAGCTTATTTCTGAAAATGTCCCAGCAACGATAACCCAGGTAGCACATGTTAGTTTTATATATGTTCCTTAAACATAAGTAACGTTTCATAATCATATTACATATGTTTGAAAAACGTACATGAAACTAAATTTGTTACTTGGGAAGTATCAATTGATGATGAAAAGCATGTTAGGTTCAGTATTAATTTTCAATAATACAATCAGTAAAATTAACTCACGAAAGACATAAATTATGTACTAAGGGAAATAATTAGTCGATTTATTATTCTCAAAGATCCTTCCTCATACTTGATGTGATAAAGCCCGGTTTCATCAACACGGGTTAATCAAATCGGTCGACAGTTTATCCATTGGAACTATCTAACAACGATGCGATTGGACAGTTCCAACGGAAGAGCTAAATTTAATCGATTTAAACTGATTTGATTAACTCGTGTTGGTGAAATCAGACCTGAATGATAAATAGTAGTGTAACGTCCGGACTTATTTTGGAACATTAATAATATATTAGTACAGATCGGAGGCCGACTTGTCTGATTTCAGACATCACTAGGTTAGATATCACTAGGTATAGATATTTTATCCCTATGTTACTAGACGTAAGTACGTGCGCATATGTATATTCGCGCACGTTAAATATTATAATTAAAATTATAACGTCGAATACTGCGTGTCGTTAGAGAGTCTTAAAATCGATGGATCAACTATAGACAAGAGAAACCGTAATCTCTCAATGCGATAAGGCGCCTCGTTGCTAACATAAATAGGAGCATGAAAACTGAATCCAAATACAACTCAGGAACGACGCGGCGATATCGACGCGGTGACATCATACCGATAGAATAAATTTCTTCCATCTCCACGACTCTATCAGCCAACCAGAAAACAATTCTCAGCAACAAAGCGACATATAAAAACGCACGCTTCGTTGAGAAGACGTATTTCTTTTCTCGTAATTAGCCTTTGGTACTCGTGTACTTATATACTTTGGAATATATTAGTCGTAAAATCCAACTGTGTAGCAATTATTTTTGTCTACCCCTCATTTCTCGAACGTTGCGAAATCGAAATTGGAATCGCGGGCCGCATCATCCCGCGCAGCGCCGGAACATCCGAGACCGAGCCAGGAGAACGAGCGGCTCTGATTTCTCACCAGATTCATCGATCGTTTCGCCAGATTCCGGAGACCCAGGGTAAACTCGGTGAAAAGCAGAGTGACCCAAAAGCGGAGTCATCGCTCTGTTGACCGTCCACGTAAGTCATTGATTTTACTACATTCAAATTTCCCTATATAGTTATCTATCGTGGACGTAACAGTAGTTTATATGGTTCACTGTTCGGAAATTATTTGCACCCTGGGGGTCTACCCTACACTTTCCACCACTCATACTGTTCTATCCTCAGGGTGAAGTTTCTGAACGCAGCCTAAACTAGGCCACAGATGAGTTGAAGCGTCTCATGGAAGACGCGACATCTTTCGGCTCCTTCCGCAAGTGTCAGTAGAAAAAAACCACGGTGCACGTAAAATATCAAGAAGTAACGTTGCGCAATGAAAGTGGCGCGATAACACAACTAATGAAAAATTTCTTCGAAAGATTCAGGCGCAAAATAAGACCGCAATAACAATTATACACGGTACGTAGACATGTGCGTCTGTTTAATATGAAAAGCGGAAAATGATAGAGCGCGCGATTGTAATGCACAGATTTCGAGTTTGACAAGCATTCGAGGCCGATCGCCGATTGGTCGAGAAGCGCGCAGCTACTTCGAAGGAGTGCGCATCTACGGAAACGTTACATCTTGCCTTTTCGCACTATGGAAAAATCTGGATACGATTGCATTTCAATATGGCGAACCGCGACAAAGGACGCAGAAAGTGGGGAGGATATTCACAAGGTACTCTAATGAGGGTGTTATTATCTCACTATTATCTCGAAAGAATGACACTGCGTTGCCGCTGATATTTACGCGCGCCTAACTTCGGTCCGGATTTGTAATCAATCTCTGCGATTTGATTACGGGCCGATATGTCGGAAGTTAACCTCTCTAAACAAGTTAACCTAAAAGCACATCGAGCATCTCGATATCGCATTATTTTACGACGGTTTCTGTCGCGGGTTGTTAAATCCAGGAATAAGGACGGGTTCTGTATTGCGAATTAAATCTGATATCATTTAAGGTCCTGATTGGACGACGTTCTTCCTTCCCGAAAAGAAACTCTGCTAAAACGTTCCAGTGCTGTCAAGAGTATCAACACGAACGCTTTGTTGTACGCACTTCTAAAAGTTAATATTTTGCCACTCGAATGTTTCAACTTCGCTGTATCCGTCAAGGAGTAGACAATTTTAGTTGCAATATTTCTCAGATGCGTAAAGCATAGGAATTTAATGTTTCCCATTCTTTCCCTTATGTCAACATTCTTATCCATGTATGTTACAATATTGTATGCAATACTGTGCAATTTTCTGAACATATAATGTAGAGAATGTTTTTGTAGTGTTGTAACATTGCTTTGTTTGTAATGATGTATCTAAATGAAGTTTAAATATACATGTAAAGTGCTTAATTTAGCATAATCTTTCTCAAGGCAGATAATATGATTGATTATTATTCAAATGAATATACATAATAACTTGTATTATACTATAGGAGATAATATAGTAAGAGAAAGAAATATGCTTAGAAAAAAACATAATATGTATTTAAAATACATAATGCATAACTTTTATCTACTTATTAAAGATGTTGTATGAATATATTTATTGCTATGTTTGAAGCAATGACATTATACATGATATTAACAGAATAACAATTGCGACATGTATAAAATATATCAGTGTTTGTAATTACATATAAAAAATGTATATGCAAAAGACTTTTAACAAACAGTATTGTAACAACAATTTTCAGAATCAATGAACTCTAAGTTAGAGAAGGAGAGATTGGCAGGGATGCGTGGCGGAGGGAATAGAGCATCTCAGGCTTTATACAGACCAGGAAGTGGACCCCTTCCTCGCAAGACAAGCAGGTCTGGCAGCACTGCCGACGAATATGACAACGAAATTGGCACGCAAGACAAATCCAGATCAACCTCCGTCCAACATCGTCTGAGACAGTCACAATCCAATAGATCTAATCAAGCAAAGGACAGCCCACCTCTGTCACAGATCGACGATGTAACCGACAAATTGGATAACACGCATATCCATTATAGAAATAGCAGCAACATTGATCAGACATCGAGCATCAGTCACAGTATCAGTAATACAGGAGCAGGAGGAGGCGATCCAAAGAGGAAAAACAGGAAACCCGAGCAGCCGATTTACGTGCCGAAGAAGGTGAAGGAAGCGTTGGCAGAACAAGACTCGTCCAACACAAGGTGAGACGCGCATTGTCGCTATCTATATGTATAAAGTACACGAAACGATCTTGATGGTAAAACAGCCTTTAATACGGAAGAATGACGCAACGATGGTTTCCATTGCATTATGCTAATTGCAGCTATTAAATTTCCTTAGATCTCCCACTCATAGTACCCATACACACAGTGCGTGGGAAAGAGAGAGAGAAGAGAGCGACGATCGTGACTCCCACTCCAACCGTAGTCACAAAAGCGACCGTAATCGCCCGAGTGGTAACAGCGGTCGAGACAATGATGGCGAAAGCAGAGTTAGAGATGACAATAGTAAACGGTATTCGGGTAACCGGCGACATCGTCATGTTAATGAGAACGAGGAGCGTTGGCGGTCGGATTCGCCGATGTCCGCTAAGAACTGCCCGAATCGAAGGGATAATCTGCGCGAAGTCAGACAGGTCAGTGTGCGAGACAAAATGAAGTCTAGTGCGATGAAATGGATTGTAAAATTTGCTGCGTTCAGCAGAGAAAGCAGCTTTGTAATTATTGTAAAATTCGTGAATCTGATTGCTCTGTGTTCTTAGATTCAACTAAAATTAAGATATACCAATCAGACTCACGAATTTTACAATAGTTGCAGAGCTTCTTTTCTCTGCTCAACGCGGCTAATAAACAATATACGAGGGGTGTTCAGAAAATAATGGGAATTTTTAAATTTCGCGGGTTTGGAGAGTCCGATCGTCAAAATTTTTTTTTATTATGTTGGTATACATGCCTCTGAAGTATGATAAAATTTTCAGCTGTATTCATTATTTACTTTGTCTGTGGCAGCCGCTAAGGTTAGACGTGTTTTTATGAGCTCGGCGATTTTCGTTCGCGAATGGAAGTTGCTATATATATATATATATTTTTTTTTATTTATTTACTTATTTATTTACTTATTTATTTACTTATTTATTTATTTATTTATTTATTTATTTATTTATTTATTTATTGCGCATTTGCAGGGCTCGGAGCCTTTGTCGGCAACCAATCAGTTGAATGACTTTAATCGTACGAGAGACACTCGTAGCGTGGAACCTACTGGACATTCCGAAAAATTTCAAGGCAAACCACCTTCGGGCAAACGGAATAATGGGAAAGATTGTTTACCAAAAAACATGAAGTTGGAGCTTTTGCCACCACGGCTACAAAAAAAGTATCTCGCGGATAATGGGTATCCTGTACCCACGAGCAATCCGGGAACGTCTACGGAGGATTCTTGGAATGGTGGCAGCATTACATTTCAGGTAAATTCTCGGAACACCCGTCGGTGTGGAACTTCATTTTGTTTATCTTCTCATGCACATCAATATACGATCGGTATCATGTTCGCGATATCAATTTTAGCAGGGTTCGTCCGGTTACAATTATCCTCCGACGATGCAACATTCACAAACGATGCAAAACTTGCCGCCATCAGGACCGTTACCACCGCAATCTAGCTGGGCGAATACCGTGCCAGCGAGAAGCAGAGGAAGGGGCAGACTCAGACCCGAGGAACTGGAAGCTACAGCGGCCAGTATCTTCAGACCTGTCACTCCTGAACAGTATTCGGCGCCGAGTTCCAGATCTCACACACCCAGTCAAGAGTATATAAACCGGTGTGCACCAAATTTTGTCTATCTTTATTTTATACACTCTCTTTTTACACTTTACATACACTTTATTACACTATATATAGTTTATTTTATGTTATATACAGTTTTTTCATGTTACACTATATACAGACTTTATATATTTTATTTTATGTTTATTGCATTTACTTCTTCGAATGGTTTGCCCGAATAAAGCCACGTTGAAACATCGCGAATCCTTCGTGCTTCCGACAGGTCTTACGATCGTCGCGGTAGCAACAGCACGTACACCAGCATGGAAAGCTTAAGCCGCGCCGACAGCATGATGATGCCGCCGCCACCGCCGTCATCCGCATCGCCTGCAACTTCTCAGTCGAATTCGAACAGAGGTTACAAGTCGCCCGAGATCCACCGCAGAGGAGGCGCGACGTCCCCGATTGGCTCGCAACATCGCACTTGCAACACGTAACTACTCAATTAATTATTTTCTCTTCTTCCTTAGTATTGTTCACATATATTGACGATAATTCTGTTTTAATTAATTAAGGCAAAGAGCAACCGGAAATACGTACGATCCTAATTCGGAATTGGACAAGCAGAACAATCAGCAGACCATGAGCGGTAGCTCGTTCAAGGCCGAAGCATTCAATCCATCGTCCAATGCCGCGTCTGATACCGGTGCATTCGTAAGTACACACGGAAAATTCAGCTCGACATGGTGAACGAATATAGGCGAACGTAGATAATTGATCATATATGTTGGGCAAACGTAATATACGTGATAATGACAAATGTAATATAACAAATAACATAACATGATCAATATAATTTCCGACGCTCGCCTAATATTTGCCAAATCGTGTGGAGTCGGTTTATTCAACTGAAATTTAGTTATCAGGTCTAGTTTTTAGCTACAAACTAGGTACAAAACTACAGACAAAAAGAATTAGCTAAATTAATTAAGTTTCAATCACATGGACAGCTAATTTTTATCTGTAGAAGCTAGTTTTTAGCTGTTAGGGAGGTAATTCTTTTTTCCGAATCAATGAAACAATATTTGAAGCTTTTCGTGTAACTCACATATAATATGACACATCTCTCGATATTTAGGATTGGAGCGAAGAAGTGGAACTGAATGAGAAGATGGAGGCGGAATACCTGAGTCGCAGCTCCTCTATACTGAGTATACGTGAGAGTGCGAGTATGCCGCGAAGTCAAGCCGTGGGCGAGAGCTATAAGCGACGTAAAAAAAAAAAGCGTGAAAAACACCACGCTGGCGACCGGTAAGCGCGAATTTGCTGGATTATCCTCTCTTTCTGTCGTTGGAGAGATGATTGAATACGTGGTTCGTCAAAGGACAATTTGTTTAGTGAGATTACGTTTGAAATTGTTCCAGTGGTAGCAGCAAAGGGCGAGGCAACAGTCGAGAGCGTCAGAAAAACCAGCAGAACCGGGAGAATGACAACTACAATAATAATCAAAAGAATAATAATAATAATAATAACAGTAGGCGACACGATTACAGAAGGCAGCGTAATATTATTCAACGTAGTCGAGAATCTAGCAAAGACAGGAATTATCGCAGCTACAGAAACTTCGACGATCATAGACCCAGGTATGTCCGGGCTACTTGGCGTATTCGGGACTTGTAAGCGTTCTAATATAGACGCAGGCGTAACACTTAACATAATGAGATAGCATTGCTAGAGTTAACATTACAAATATTCGGTTTCAGAACGGACAGGTACTTAGACGAAGACTGGAGAACAGGAAGAAAGATATCGATTTGCGACTCCGACGATGGCAGGCAGACTCCGAAAGTCTTTTCCCACATCGCTCCGCTTTCCAACGCGAACTCAAACACGACAACTCACCGATCCTCTCCGACGGGATACAGCAACGCCCAACCGGGCGTTTTAATCTTGCCTGATGCTAATCAATCGTCTCCCAAACAGACGTCTGCAGGCCCTCAGCAAGGAGTTGGACAGCAGCAACAACAGCAACAACAGCAGCAGCAGCAGCAAAGAACGTTATTTGACCCAAACAACCCGCATAAACCTATCGTTATCACTTCACCTGGCAGCAGAGCTGCAGTACAGAGGTAACTGACTTCTCTTGTTCCTATCATAATTTGTGATTTCGAAAATTAACACGTGCCAGATCAATTTTACCGGATTTCTCGCGACTCTTTGTATACATGTTCCTTGAGGTTAGTGTAATACCGCAACTTTGTTTCAAATTAATATATACTATTTAGATAGTGAAATAAATATATAAAATCGTAACATATTTTGCTCGATAAATACTGAATTAATATACTAAATTAATAAAACTAAATTTATAAATGGTCTTTTTAATGCTCCATTGAAAATACGACGCTAAACCTTATAACCTCCTTAAGCGACGGTTTATCGCTGTTTTCAGGGACAGTGAGCTGCACGTATCCAGTGTTCCAGTATTTCAGTCTAATGTAGGTATCACGCCATCGCATCATTCTTTCCAAGGAGCTCAATTGGATGGTATGCCAGCGCCGTACATGAATGACCAATTCGGAAACATAAGACCCACGTGGTACGAACCGTATTCAGCGAGGTGAGTATTATGCGCGTGTGCATACGGCGTTGTACAATTTTCAAGTATGTGGTTGAGGATGGTGTGGCGTCATTACATACGCTAATTTTGTCCCCGCAGTTTTCACTCGGCGAAGAATCACTGCCTTCTCTTGGACATAGAACGCGCCGACCTGGAATTGCAATGGATACTAAGTTCCGGCGGCTTCACGTCATGTTGGGACAGAGTTTCATATATACGACATTTCCTGCAACAGAGTCTGAAGATCCTGCTCGAGACCGATATCAAATTCTGCCAGGCGGAGAACGTCGAGCAACATTTCTGGAAGATCTTGTTTTACAATCTGATCGAGATGCTGCGGAAAGCAATGTCTAAGGAGAGTACGGAGGGACGAGACCATTACAAGAAGATAATGTTGAATATCATTGACGAGGGTACTACTTATCTGGAGAGTTTGCTAACCACTCTCGAAACCACGTACGACTTCAAGTTGGACACATTTCTCGCGTCCTCGAGTCTACCGAAGGGATTGGGGCTCCTGGGATTGGCCTTGGTTAGCGCGCAGAAAATCTTCGTGTTTTTGGGCGACCTGGCGAGGTACAAGGAACAAGCGAACGAGACGACCAATTACGGAAAATCAAGGCAGTAAGTATTTTGAATAATCAGGACAAGTAACACTGGTCAACAAACAAATTATATCCTGGATCTAAATCGTCAATTCTGATTAATTTCGCGTTGATCACAAATATAACAACTAAAATCAAAACCTAACTCTAATTTCCATTATATAGTAAACAGCAATCGAAAGGGAATTTGATGTTTGAGACTTCCGTAATGTGGAAAAAAGGAAATGTTTTCAAAATCATCACTTTTAAAGTTAATTTTTTTATTTTAAGGAAGTGTGTAACAATTTTATAAGACTACGAATAAAACATATTTTAATTTCCTGTAGGAAAATAGAGATTATTTTTATTCTTTCGTTGTTTACGAATGCTTCAACGTTTTAATTTGCAAAATCCTTTTTTGCGCAGGTGGTACCTGAAAGCGCAGCAGATCAACCCTAAAAATGGCAGACCCTATAATCAGCTTGCCCTATTGGCGCATTACGCAGTACGTATTTGCGAATTACACGTAACTCGACGAATATATATTTCTACGAGCCATTGCTCCTTAACGTTCACTGAACTTTCAGAGACGAAAACTGGACGCCGTGTATTATTACATGCGATCTCTCATGTCATCGAATCCTTTTCATTCCGCCAGGGAGAGTTTGATAGCGCTGTTCGACGAAAACCGGAAGAAGGTAAGAGAGCTCGTAAAACGTATCGTTTATCTGTTTGTATTCATACTAACGTTAATAATCTTTTGATTTTCTTTTGCCGCCAGTATCTACATTATGTAAGTAAATTTTGATACTTGGTGTGTGATATCCTCTAGATGCTCATTCCGTCATTCATTTGGTCAAGGCTTTATTTATTCGTTTGTTATTTTACTGCTCGTTACTTTTAGACTTTTCGTTTTGCGTGCTTTGGAGCCTTGATTTGTTCGTCTGTGCACTGATATAAAACTTGACATTTTCTTAACTCTCGGTGGCAAGCGTGGCGAATTAATATACATATATATATGCCTTACGCAATTATTCATTAGTTCAAACGGAAAGTATTTTCTCGCATATATCTGTCTCATTATCCGAGTACACGCTCACACAACCGTTCTCGCTGCAATTTCTTCATTTCCACGCGAATGTCAATTCTAGTAGAAAATTATCAACACCATAGACAAGAATAGAGGATATGTACATTGTAGCAACACAGGGGAGAGCTGGGGAGGGGGAAGGAAGGGGAGGGGCACGGTACTGTTGTACACGGCGAAGTTGTACGTTCGAGGAAATCGATAACAAGTATACGGTATCTGCTAACGATATGCCTGCGACGTTTTTTTTAGACCGCTTACTTATACGAGAGCAGAACGAGCGCCACGAGTTTCCAGAAATGCTTCGCTGTAAATCCAAGTCGTAAACTTTTCTTATCTTCGCTACAGCTCTGCACATTTCGTTAGCATGCACTTCTCGTAGTTGCGGGAACTTGTTATACAAACGAGGAATACTGATACTGTCCGATGGACGCTCTTTGTATGACTAGCTGACTATACAAACGGAGCCTCTCGCCTGCTACCGGTGTCCCTGTTGTTCCACGGCGGAATCTTGAGCAGAGAGACATCGATTTCTCTCGCGGCAGCCTTAATTATGCGCATCAAATGTCTGGCGGTTAACGCCACGCGTCGGAGACTAAATAGCCATCGGTTGTTGTGAATCCGTAATTGACAGGGACACGGCCGCGGGACGCTCCGTGCCCGACGTTATGCAGTGCTCGTATTTCTTACACTTGTACATGAGCGGCAACGCGAAAAACGGGAATGTGCATAAGTATAACGGCGAATTGTAACATACACACGCACACACCAACGCTATACCGCAGTTGCGACAATTGGCCAGATTACATTATGCACCGCATCCGTTTCTTCTTCTTCTTCTATTTTTTTTTTTTTTAATGTCACGCAAAAACACGGGTAGAGGTGTACTCTCTTTAGTAAACGAAATATTCTTAGTACGAGTCTATCGAACGTAAGCGGAAGGAGGAAAGGGAGTCGAAGGAGCGTGCGAGGATGAAGGAGAAAGAAGGCGCTAACATCATCGGCGGCGGCCTCAGGAGAGAGACGTGGATTCATCCGGGCGACGGTAGACGGGTGCGGCGTACGACGAGCGCGGCCACTGCCAACGAAGCGAGGCTCTCCCACAGCGACTTGGAGGAGTTATCGCAATTAACGAGTGTCGAGGTATGCATACCTCTTGTAACCTCGTACTTGTCTAACAGCTTTCGGATGCTGTCTGTCCGCGCTTGGCGATAACGACGCGTCGGCCCGTCCGTTGACGCGCTAAGTCAGCAAGGAAAATTCTGTCCGAGGCATTTCGCTTTCTCCGCGCTATCGATAAACCTTTCACGACAACTACGTAATCGCAACGTATATATTGAGCACGTTCGGTGAAACGATATTTCATCCGTTATCTGTTATCTTGAGCACTCTCGATATTCACGCTTCATTCTCGTCGTTTTTGTTTATTAGGTGAACAAACGCTTCGTTACTTCGTATCTCCACGTCCACGGCAAGCTCATCACCAAGATAGGGTGAGTGTTAATTATCTTTTACGTTTTCTCTGTACACACGGCGTCATGTACGCCTCACCTTTCCCTAGGTCGAGAACGTTGCGCGATTTTAAACTCACGCGTGTACGCTTAAGGTCGAAAGTCAGGTAATTCTAATTATAATGGTAGGGTAAAGACTTTATATGGCGGGAGGCCTATTGGTAATTTTAGGACAATGTTATGTTCTCTAGATTTTTATTTAAATTACCATTTTATTCCTCTTTTTTTTATGTAGCGGTTTCTCATCAATCACAAACAAAATAGCTTTTTAGTTAGACTTCAGACACAAAAAGAATCATTGTGTATTATTTAAGACTTTTATATTAAGGATTTAAGGTAGTATCGCAAAGGATTTTCAGTGACGATATTAAGAGAGGCCCCTACATAAGTTTATTATTTACTAAAAAAATATTTTTCCATAACTTTAACGATCTGTGTAATGAATGTTAATTTTGGGCGAAATTAAGAGAAATATATATACACACAATGTTATAAACACGGAAATATTATTTATTATTTACTTTTTTATTAATTCTTTATTTATACGTCAATTAAGCTAATAGAGGCACATATAAAAGAAAGCGATATATAAATAACTAAATATATGTATGTGTATACATATCTATTATTATAAGTTATTACTATAAATATAGAATATAAAACTATAAAAGTATTATTATAAATTGCAAATTTCTTACGTCTATTTAAGTCAAAATGGTTAATGATTCTGAAATTTTGTATAATGTCTCTGTATTAGTCCTTAATATCATAATAATTTTTCATTCAAATTCTAAATATAGTTTAGAAGAAATTAAAAATATATTTTGAAAATAGGACGTCAATTTCAGGGAACGCGTATAAAAAGTATCATTTTCAGTTGCAAATATCTCAATTTTCGAATAGTCAATCGTTTTCTAATTGCGTCAATAATTAAGTCATATTTAAACTTATATGCAGCGCAAATTTCAACGAATTCTTAAAAAACTCATTTTGTGGTACAACTACTACTATACGACATAAAACGTCGTCTTGAGCTGATAAGTCAGCCATTTTGCCAAGGCCCTTATAATGGCTCTAATTATAACGGTTCGATCTTATATGTGTACGTGTAATAATAAGGCTGAAAATCGTAATTTTCGACTGGGGGAATGGTGAGGCACACACGATGTCGTGGATATATAACTTTCTTTAAGCGCGAGAGAAAGGCGCGAATCGATGGCTGTATGCTCGTATATAACATTTAATTTTCGTCGGTCGTTCGTAAGCTCGTTTAAGCTCGGTTATTGAGGCCTGGCTCGGGCTCAGGCCGATGTTGCGACTGTCCGACTGCCCGATATTTGCATCTCGCAAAGCCGTACATACGTTTATCCTGCACCTCGGGCGTATCGTGTGACGAACAGCCGCCGTTCGCGTTCACTACACATTCTATCGAGCAAAACAAATCGCCGTTTGTATCCCACTCCGATTCGTTAAATGCGGGTTAAAGCCGGCGCGAGACGCGCGGTCGCGTAGTTTCCCATCGCCGGAATAACATACATTTGCATCCTCCTCGTCTCATCCTCCGTATTCTCGCGTAGTCATTTATGTATTATATAATTTCGCAATTATGACTCTCTTTCTCTCTCTCTCTCTCTCTCTCTCCCTCTCTCACAATTTGCGAAAGCTATTACTATCGCCTGCTACTGCCGTGGAAATCCGTGGCTGCGTCCTGACAAGTTTATGAAATTCTAACGTCACAAATTATACATATTTGCCGGCGATCCCTCCCGAACGGAATATTATTCGCGCCGTTAGAACGTCGTGGAATTTAATCTAGTCCGGCTAATCTGAAGATACGGCGTCGTGGGGCCTCCGGACCGCGGTCCGCGGTCGGTTGGTACGGTTCGAGTAAGTAGTTTTCGCGGAGAAAAATCGAATGGCTGGGATGTACGTTAATGGCGGTACTAATCGCGTTTCCCGCTAACACAGCCGAAGCAGAAAAGCCGTCGGTTCTCACGAACGAAAATCGAGCTGCCTTGTTAACTGCCTCGATACGTGCATTCAGATATCGCGTTTGTGTGAATATTCCACGTGTATTTCTTCGCGAAGTTTTCGTAAATTTTTCTCGAATTTTGAAGAACTCAGCGAGGATAACATTTGCAAACTTACCGGTTTCGTATGCTGCGTTAACTAGAGTTCCTATAATAAGAATCTGAATACCGTATGTGTAATTTCTGATTGGCTCTGCCATATTTGGATAAGCTTCCTGTTTGGTTGATGTAAAAATAATCAGCTAAGTGACAACACAAGTAAAGATTTGCAATCTACAAGGTTCACGAAATGTGTTTAAAAAAAGTGAGTTTGTGTGAAAAATATAAGACTAAGGTCTAATTTTGACCTTAGATGGTTTGTTATGCAATTGTATGTTTTAAATATTTTGATCTAATTTTACAAGCTTTAACCCATCTTTTAGATATAAAATCATGTATAAGAGAACTTGCATTTCAAGTGTAAAGAACTTACCGAAATAAGTAATTTGTATTTCACGTGTTCCAACTTAACATTCGAAAATAATGATTCCGAGAGTAGTTATTTTTATAGCAATATTTATACTTTGTATTATTTCTCATTTTGAAAAATGTTTATATCTTCAAAACGCTTTATTGATATGTCGGAAATTCCTTTTTTCAATATAAAGTGAATAATTATAAAGTGGGATCAAAAACGGTGCAGTAGCTTAATTCTTAACGACAACATCGTTAGCCTAGAGTGTCGTCGCGCAGCTTTTCTGCCATACATTATACTTGTGCGACGACTTAATGATAACGAAACCGTCGATAAAAGTTACAGAATAGGAAGTACAGGTGGGTTGTATGAAATTCTAGAGCCAGTGGCCGGCGAGGGTTAATAGTACTTGAACATTTCGCACATTATGGCTGTGAACTTTCGATTTTAACCCAAGCATGGTAGCCACAGCGACGGTGTCCAGACTCTTATCATAGGAACTTTATCGTTAATGAAACTCGCGCGACGAGCTTGACCGTTCCAAAGTACGAATAAATGCATGCACTCATTCGCTCGCTCGCTCGCACCACCGCGAGTGCCGGCACTCGTCGTCTCTATCCCCGCAATGCTGAGCGCTCCCGCGATCTCTCGGAACCCTGTCGAGTCCGTGGACCGGCCGCCGGTGGTCACGTATGTACGTGGCTTCGTGTAGCTTCGTGTTTTCTTATACGGCGGTAAAAATGTTAATTGACAATTGCGTGGCGCCACCCGACCACCGTCTCGCGCTCCGTCGCGTCTCGACCGCAACGACGGCGGCGGCGGCGATGTTGTCCCCGTCGCGTGTTGTGACCTTGCGAGTACCCTTGCGAGGATACCTCGCGATTATCGTGGCGAGTATCGCACCCTCCGGTATCGCGTATCGGCGATAATTCCAGTGGACTCGCTCGAATTTTCCGAGCGCGCGTGCCGCGCTCGGCGGCGTCCGTGAGTTTTCAATTTATTCGGCGCCGGCAACATAATTGGTTCCGCGATCGGGGTGAGCGAGGAAAAAAGCGGAGGGATGATGAGGACGCACAGGACGGGGAAAAAAAGAGAAGAAGAAGAGTAGAGGAGTAGAGGGCAACGCAGGGGAAGGGGGAAAAGGAGGAGGTAGGGGCGCTTCTCCCCCCGGTGTTCTATACAACTACTAGAGCTACGTAGAATGTACTCGCGGTCTATAATTGGAATTGGTACCGAACCGGTGCCATTGGTTAGCTGCTTGTTAACGACACGGTACGTGCGTGGCATAGGTACACGTATAGATCGCGCGCGCACGGCTGGCGCACGGAGAGGCAGGGGGAAAAAGATGGGAGACCATGCAGAGTCGGACGCGTGGTATGGTCGGCTTACGGTGTTGCTGGCTCGTTGCGTCGCGGCTGCTGCTGTAATGGATTTGGCTCATTACCGGCCGGAGCACACCGGAGTCCGACCCTACCGAGTTATGCTCAAGGTTGCCCTCGTGCTACGCGGGCCCATCTCGGGCCATTTCCTCTCCGCACGTGATATCGCGCTTTTCGTCGACCCTCCCCGGAGTCCTTTTCTCTTAAGAGGGAAGTTTGCCTCTTTTTTTCGCATTTTTTTTTTCTAGCATTTTATCCTCCCGCTAAGACTAACAAATTTCGCACCTAACATTCAGCGACTGCTCTTATCAGCTCTTATTCATTCTTACTGTACGGAGAAAAAAGTTTCTTGCTGGAACAGTAAATTATTTGTTATTATAGCGACAGCAAAAGATTTGTTACACGGAAAAGATAATTTTGCCGTTGTAGCTAAACGTTGCGGCTAAATTTCAGCGGTGAAATTTAGTTTAATTTAGGCATAACTAAAAATTAATACTTTAAACAAATTTTTTATTGTCTAAACAAATTTTTATTTTTTTGTTATTTTTTCCACAATTATTTTTCCACACGGAGAAAAATTTTGTTGTTTTAGCGAAATCATCGTTGCTTATGACAGCAATTAAATTTAGTTGTCATGGTCAAATTAGCAAATTATTCGTAATTAGAATAAAAACAGTTCGCCAGGATATAAAATATTCTGTTGAAAGAATTTGGTTTTAGTTAATTTGCTGTTAGAACAAAATAGTGTTTTCTTACATTTACTAATTTGTTCTTACAGGAAAATGATTTATAGATTCGGGAAAATTCGTCGAATGCCATTAGTATTCTTAACAAATCGTTTTGTTGTTCATCTAGTAACTGACAGATTTTGCTGCGACAGCGTGAAATTTGCTGTACCAGCAAATTATTTTTCTCCGTGTATGGTCATACACAAAATCAACGAACAGACTATGCATTCCAAATATACGCGTGGAAATTTACGATGATTCACTTCTTTTTTCAAAATCGAAAAGTCAGAGCACTGGAATATGAAAAAAACAAAGATCAGTGGACTTTTTTGATCATTAACGCGTGAATAACATTCGTTATTTATTTAGTTTAATATCTGGGCTGTGCATAGAATTCCAACAATCTCGCGTTTCTCTTACGGCATACGTTTGCGTATTACACGTGGAAACACGAGGGTTGAACGTTCGTTTCGAGCGCGATCACGCCGCCGTGCCGGTGCCGTGTGCAGCACGTCGTTGATGGTCGATGGTCGCGAGCGATATCTGTACGTGGACGAATCGCTTATCGTCGATTAATATAGTAGTCCGACAGATTAAATCGCTTTTAACGTCGCCGTACGGTCCCGCTCCGGATTTTTTCGGTCGCATCGTCCGCCGTCGAGGATCGCGAGAGCGTCGCGCCACGAGACGGTAATTAAACCTATAAATTGGCAGCGTGAAGGAAGAAGGCAGGAATCGTTTCATAACACTCGTAAGGCTGGAGAAGTGGTCGCTGGCGCTTCCATCGGTAGTGGTAGATGGGCAAGGTAGGTTCTCTTAGGCCGTGGTGCCTCCCGAGAAGGAAGGAGACGGCAGGATACCGGAGATAGAGAGAGAGAGAGAGAGAGATGGGGAGAGAAGGAGAGATAGAGAGAGAGAGAGAGGGAGCAGGAGCAACGCGAGACGCGCATACACACCCAGAAACTTAAGTAGTGCGAGTAAGTAAGCTACGCTATAAGGCTGGCCCCGGCTGGTAACACACATGGATTTCCGATGGTCGTTTACCCGCGGCCCTCGAGTGACGACCCCGCCCGCTTCAAGGGCACCCTCGTCGGATATCGCAGCCTCGGACCAGAACCCGACTACCCGGCTATCTCTTCGGCGTACGCTACGACGGACCGCACGTACGCATCACGCGCCCATCGCGGGACCATCTGGATTCCTCCCGCTCGTCGATTGATCCCGATAGAGCTCTCGACCTTGCTCCCGGGCCCTCGAACGATCGGATTTCCGCCTCGTTCGCCGGATTCGACGGTTTATGACGGGACCGGGCCTGCGTCGCTCGACTCATCGGCTTCGCGCTCTCTCGTAACGCGCGTGAATTCGGATTTATTTGAAGAGAAATCAATTTCTCTTTTCCTCTCTCTCTCTTTCTTTTTCATTCTCTATCTCTCTCCTTGGAGAGGTGGATCGTGCAATTATTGCCAAGCACGTTCGACCAAGACGACTGGTCGGAGATTGGGTCTCGGTATGATGATGCGAATTCAATTTCAATTTTTATGGAATTTATTTGCATTTCTTAATATTATTCACGCGGTGACACGCGTAGCCAGCGGGATCGCGCGACGGTGAATTTGTACGTCTCGCGTATTTTATCGCTGCGTACGCGATGAAAACTCAGATATCAATCGTCCCCGATCCATCGTTTCTCCCGCATCGCGCCTCAAGCGGCTAATGCTCTTGCGGCGCGCGTATCCCGCAGATTACCGTTCGCTCGTTTCACGATACATTCCGCGAACTCTCGTGCGGGAGAGTAGGATCCGCGGTAATCGATGATTAAACGATGTTCACTCGGAGCGTTAAGGCGTCGGGGAACACGCGTTTCAGTGTCGCGTCCGCGGCGCGTTCGGTTTGCGAAGATAGCGGCTATAATCGCCGACCTATCGGGCCCTGTCATCGACACCCCCGGGCTAATGGCTCATTACGCGCCGGTTATATGTCTTTGCATTGCTGGCAAGGACGATCAGATTACGATACGTTTCGTCGGGCAGAGCTCCTCCGCGGCGACTTAACTTGGAGATCGTGCGAGAATCTTGCGACCCCACGAGTCAGCTATATCCATCCGCCGGGAGACAGCGGAAGGATAAGACGGTGTTGAGATCTTCGATGTGATTAAAGATTCGACATGAAAAAGGTCGTGGACGTCGGAAGAGAAAAATTCGTAGAGCGAGTTCTCGCAACCTTCTGAATAAAATATACGATGGTAATAACCTATCTGCGGAGAAACGAGATTTTAAAGAAGCGAAAGAAAAAAAAGATGGTAAAAAAATCGATCGTAAAAATATGCTATTTGAATATACGCATATGGAGAAAAGTAATTTGCTGGCACGGCAAAATGTATGCTGTCGTTTAGCGAAATCCGTCAGTATGTGGACAGCAAAACGATTTGTTAAGAGCACTAATTGTCATTCTTTGGATATATATTTTGCTGTAAAAACAAATATTAACAAAAAATCTTCGAAAGATAAAAATCATACGGGCGCCAAGTACACGAAAAAATAACCAAACTTGATGTATGTAAGGAAAGATATATGTGTGAACATTGAAAAAGTAAATGTGTTTCAAAAATTAGCTCCGCTCAAAAATAAACATGAGATCAATGTAATTAACGAAGTGCTGCATTATATGTTATCAAATGTAATATGTTGTACATATAAATGACGTACAAATGACGTACAAAAGTTGAAGCAAAGAAAAGTGATTTGAGGTAAAAATAATTCAACTTTCACATACGTTTTTTCTTTTGTAAAATTAGTAAAAACAAATTAGCAAATGCATGTAGCAAAACCACTATTTGGTTTTAACAGCAAATTAATGTGTTCTAAAGACAAATTCACTCAGCAAAATTTTTCTAACCTGGCAACAAAACTGTTTCTGTCTAATTGCGAATAATTCGCTAATTTGGTTGCGCCAACTAAGTTTTATCGCTGTCGCAACGAATAGTTGCAATGGCAACGATCGTTTCGCTACAACAGTAAAATCAATTTCCTCCGTGCGCAGAGAATAACCATCGTTGCTACCGCAGAAAAGGTTCGCGCGTCTAAAACTCGGTTGATAGCTTTTTTTTTTTTAATTCTTTTTCGATTATCAAGGCGATAGAAGAATGAGGAGAAAATGGATGACGCGCGTTCAACGAGTTAGCAGTGAATCTCGTTTGTGCGTTACTAAATAAGTATAAGAGAAATGAAAAGTACGGGGGTATGAAAAACGTCCTTGACACTTACACCGTGTCGCGCTTATAGCCTACAATTTATGTCGCCGTGTATTTCCTCCGACGGTGCTTAATCGGAGCGATCGATGCTGCCGCTGCTGAGCGTCGCGTCGCGTCGCCTGGCAGTGTCAATTTGCGCGCCGTATCATTACTATAATTGATTCCCGAAGTGAATGTGCACGACACATCGGTATCTCGTTCGCGCGACCAAGATATGTACGGGTAACTTGGGCCGGCCGATATTATTGCCCGTGTCAATAAATAATGATAATTATACTAATGACAATGATTACGACGTATTGGCTTTAATCATTTTCCATACGTGTACCGATGATGCATCGACGCGCGGCAATTGAGTCATTTAGATTTTGTAATCTAGATAAAAGCCGGATTACATTTCTATTACGGGCCCGACACTCGCAGATCTGGATACGCGGTCGTGCCTCCTCGACCGCTGTCGCGCCGGGCCGATTAATTATTTATAATCGCGAACGCACCGATGAAAAAGCGAAGGAATTTCGTTACCCCGAAGGTATCTATTTATCCTCGCCGCGTATTTTACGGGACGATTTATTATCTATCCGACGAGTATTTATAGCTGCGGCTAAATTAATCTTCGCGATTGGTATAACCTGTACCGCTCGGATGCCTCGTGTGTGCGAAGTTACGCACTATTTCGCTCGGACTCGCGTTTTCTCGCAGCACGAACACGAAGAAATAACGAGACGTCGGTCTCGATCTCTTCAGAAGCGACATCCGTGCGCGTATGTATCCTATTAAAAATAGAATTCACGTCAGAGGAATATGCTTCTCTCGTAACGAAAGGAGAAACTTTTTGAAGAAGCTTAGTTTCAATTATAAGATATATCCACGTGTGCTTTGTATCAACAAGGAATTAATCCTCCGTTACATCGAATGATTGTATATAGAGAAAAAGGTTTCTTTAATTTTAGTAAACGCGTTTGACTCGGGTTTCTTTAATATAAACAACGTAATTTAATATCAAATATTATATCATTTTCTTTGAGAAGCTAAGTAATCCCGTTTGTCACATCAAATTCGTTTGTCTGCTCTATTCTAAAAGACGAATTTGTTTCGATTAAAACAATTTTGTTAACCCCAAAGAAATCTTTTCCTTTGTGTACACGAGAAGCAGCATATCGTCCGAATTTAACGTTTCACCGCTGAACGTGTTAAAATCGGGATAAACGCGCGATTATCTTCCGCTCGACGAAATCGCATCGCATCGCGAGGAGAGGAGCGAGCTCGATGCGGGAGATAGCGCGATTGAGATTGAGCTGGGAGTGGGAAGGGTAGAGGCGAAGAAGAAGTTGGAAACTTAATGCTCGTGGTACCGCACCGCCGCCGCTGCCGCGTCGTTGCATCGGCGAGGAATGATTATGGTGGCCGGCCCACGCAATCCGCGGGTCATGGACCATGATCTATGGAAGACGGCGGAATGCCCCGTTATGCGCTAAAGTGCAAACTTGTTAGTCATAGAGTCCGTCGATGCCGATGGGACAAACCGGGCTGCCGAGGGGCTCCTTAATGCCGCGGCGCGCTGCACAGCGGTGCTATCCGTTCTCGCAACTAGGGACTGCGTAGGGCTTTTCCGCGCGTAGGTTCCTTCGGCTTTAACCCCGAGACTGCGTGCGCTGAAGATCTGGCTTTATTAAGCGAGCCTAGCGCGGCGATTAGCTCGCCTGATTTAGATCGTACTCTCTTAGCCGCGGTATAGATAGAGAAAGTCAATTTTCTTCATCGAACGCGCAACTTTGCGCGTACGCGCGCGCGCAATGATCAGCTCTCTTCAGCCTCGTTTCAACGTTCCCTCTCTTCCTTAATCGCGGACTACGATCGCTCTATTTTTTTCTATATTTCTGAGGACACAATCTTTGATTTAGTTTAAATCCGCTTTATTAACGAGTGAATCATTCCTTCGTAACATTAATCTACAGCGATCGCTTCTTTCCGTGTTTTCGAACTTTTTTTAGAAATCGAGGTTCTCGTGACGCGTTTCTTTTTATTGAGAGTTTGCCGAACAATCCGCCCTCGAGCCGCGAGAAACCGGGATCGGAAAAATTACTTCGTCAATCTTGTTGCAGGGTTTCTAGTCGCGACGCGGTGATTTCAATGCCGCCGCATCCGTATAGGCGGCATCTCGTTGAATGCGCGCGCGAGCACTCAGACCTCTCAGTTCTTCTCGTGCGTGATAGCCAGTCGCGTTGGCCAAGCGCGAGCTTAATAAGCCCGCGTGACTTCTTCTCCTCGTCCGTACGATAATCGTGTTTTTAGCGTCTATCAAAAGGCCGTAAAGTTAATCGGCCGTCGTCGCTACTTTGGACTTCGCGGTCTGATCACGGATCTTCCGCCGGCATAGGAACATATATCGTTATCTACGATCGATCGGTCGCAGGTACGACTCTCGGTTGCCGGGCATTATTCCGAACGAGGTCGTTCGGTCCCGTCATGAGAGTAGTAAAGAGCGGACAAGATAAAGAAATCGATGAACGCGGAGTTGCGAGCGGGCCGATACCGTAATGCATCTCGCTAAGTGGTATTAACGCTATACGGATTTACGATTATGCTCGAGTAATATGAAAATTGCCAGTTATTCGCGTCCGTTCACCTCCGTGTCAGTAGCACCGACGTGCGTACGATAGCGTCTTCTTTACCTTGGAATAGATTTATGCGGAAACTGTTGCAGCGATCGCACATTAGCTCTTTCGCGCATTCCTGGATTCTTGATGCAGTGAAAGCTCCATACAGGGTAAAATATGAATTGTATCTGATGAAAAACAATTATTTAATTTATTTTTCTTCTTTTAAAAGTAATAGTTATCTTGAACGAAGACTATTTTCTTCATAATAATGTTAAAATTTATTCATCACAAACATTAAAAAAGCTCGTTATCATTTACTAAGAAAAAAAATGTATCCCCTTTTTAAGAATATTATAAAAATTATCGAAGGAAGTTATATTCGGTTAATTTGAGTAAGTAAATCGAAGTTTTGGTTTTAACGTTTTAATTTAGTATTCTTGATTATGAAGCACTAAACTTCCTAGAATTCAGAGTATATTTTGAATAAATTTGATGCTTATAATGAACTTATGATATACTTGCGGATATATAAACTTATGAAATACTTGAAACAAATATTTACTTGAACACATGTATATTTTTCTATGTGAACATGCTCATGTCGTAATAATGAAATTTACACATTGAATTTATTAAAATGATTTGAAACATTCTGTTCGTGATCAACCAAGTCGAGACCTCGAAACTGATCCACTCAAAGATTTCTGAAAACATTGCAGTATAATCTGAAAACAATTTCGATTCGAGAAAATTTAGACATTGATTTTAATAATAAAGACTCGGTATTTTAAATGTTTTGTAAAAATGAATATTTCTTAGTATATCCCCTTCCTCCTCTCCCTCAATAATTGCTCTTTTACGAGTCTGTCTTATTAAGTAGTCGCAGTCGATGACTGAGCATTCAGAATGAATGAATCAGACAGTCCCAGCCGAAGTCTCATACAAGTGTAACGGAGCGATGCAGCGAGCTCGACTCATCAGACTCACAGATTCATTCCTACATCTCGGGTTCTCCCCAATCTCGCAGTAATTATAACATTATATCGGACACGGGGTCGTCCCACTCTTTCGCATCGGCTTACCGTTCATGGGAAGGGAGTCGCGCCTTCCTTCACATTCCGTCGGAAGGTGGCACATCTCCGTAACGCGGAGGAGCCGCGCGCACTTGGCGTTGTCACGTCTCATTCTCTCGCTCGAGACAGCATCGCCTTTCGACTGTCGTAATGGCACGGATAAATACTCACGGGCGATTATACTACTACGCGATGTAGGATGGTAGCATACCAGCTTGATTTGAGTCGGCGGCTAACGGTCTTTTTCGAGGATCAAACGGTAAGACGAGCGAGCGAGCGAGCGTGTGAGTGCACCTTGATCCGCGCCGCTGGCCGCGCTGGAAGGTGTCCGATTTCAGCAGCCGCGTTTATCGCTCGTGGCGATACCACATGGCGTAGACGATGGGAATGGTGCCTCCTCGGCATTCTCTCCCCCTCGGAAGAAACGCCGGTGTCTCTCTCTTTCTCTCCTTCCCTCTCTCTCTCTCTCTCTCTTTCTACGATAGAGCCGGCTCCCCGCGATCGAGGACTATCGGTGGGCTATCGTGGAGCCACGTCGAGCTCGATATTTCGCCTCTTCTTCAAGATCGAGAGACACGATCCAGGTGATTCATTACGCGGAGAAGCCGCGGGAGCCGAAGGGGTTAAGCGATTACTTAGCCATTCTTCGGAGTTTAATCGAGAGTACGTAACGGTACGGGCATAGAGGTCGGAGCTGCACGACTTTGCGCTCTCTCTTTCTCCCTCGCGAAGTAGCACGTTCTCCCGGCTACTTCGGGCTAGGTTCTACTCTTGATCTCCCGACACTGTCATTGCTGCTCGGCTTGTTCTGGTATTGCGCGACCACGACAAAGTCGTCTCCTCGTCGTGGGAGGGGTTGGAAAGGGTTGGAAGGAGGCTACGTCCCACGAATTCGCCGGTTCACGAACGGGCAACGCGGGTGGGGTCGCGCGATATCGAGTGAGACGTTACGCGGATCCGCCACTGTCTCTGCCGTGTACGTATACATTAGCACATGCACGCGCGATGCGCGCCACGCGGAAAGAGGCTGTGGGAAAGATAGCGCCCGCTATGCGAGATCTCGGTGCCGTTTCACCGCCGTGTTTACGAGGATGCCCCGCCGGCAGTAAGACCCCACGGCCAACCTTCGTCCTCCTTTATCATCGGCCTCAGCCATGCGAGATTAGCTGAGCCAACCGACCGTGGGTCGCATTGCTCACCGACACACCGATCCGAGCTCTATTATTTCGAGGTCGATCAGTCGGGGAGAGAAAGAGAGAGAGAGAGAGAGAGAGAGAGACCCTTACGTCGCATATCCATGTTGACGAGCGCCCTCGATGCGATTAATCATCCCCGTGTCGTTTCTTTCATTTTCGGCTCATGCATTCTTCTTGCATAAAGTATGTTTCGTGAAATCGTGATTAAATGAAGAACGATGTTCTGTTCTACCTATATGTCTCCGAGAGGGTTATTTCCGAAAACACGCGTTATTCTCGGCCGCTCGTTTTCGGAATTATTCAAGAGCTATGCATCTCGATATTTCGAGTGAGAAGAGCGACCGGGAGATAATCCAGGAATATACCTGTCAATTTTATTTCCAATTAAGGAAAGTGTTCCGCGCGAGAAACATCTTATACGTTGTGCTAAATGACGTCGAAGCAGCTCGGGCCGAGTTTTTCGATACGCAACGGATTGGATCTCCTATCGCTTAAATAGATTTACTGTATTAGCCCAAGCTGATTGTTTAATGCACTCATCGGCTACATCTCTTACCGTTCGCGCCGTCGCGAATTTCATAGGTCGATGGATGTTCTCATCCAAGTTGAAATATGCAAATCGAGAGGCTGATATATATATATATATATATACGTGTATATCCTGTAGCTCGATTCTCATTTATATTTATTCGCTGCCACAGTTCGTTCGATTTGCACGTCAGTTGGTTCTTCCGAGACACCGACATTTCGCTATCGATATAGAGACTTAAACACGAAACGGACTATATTTACTCGGTCATTCCTCCTTCCCTCACTGTACCAGGGAAATCATGTTTGTTTCAGGATGGAGACTTTTCAAGAAGCCGGTGTTCAGATGCTGAAGGAATTCAGAGCTCTGTTGCAGCACTCGCCGCTACCGCTTCCCGGTACGCGTCTACTTCAGCTTCTGGCGCTCAACATGTTCGCGATTGAGACTACGCAGCTGAAGGGTGAGTCCAACTTTTCAATCCAAGTATTTTCCTTTAGGTGCTACTGCAATCTCGCTTACATCCGTCAAACGTTACGGCGTATTAATCGCGGAGATATCTCGGCGATATCACGGATAATTTATACGGGCAATACCGGAGGTAATTGAAAAGTGTCGTGCGTATTGATGACGCCACAGAAGCGAGAGCCAAATCCGAAAAGCTCAGTCGGGAAAAATTTTTTCTACCCGCGATTTTCGCTAAGGTTAACCGTCTCTAATGGTAAGGTAGAGTCACGTTGATTTCACGACTTTGCTTATTTTACAGCGCGCTGTTTCTCTTCTTAAGAAATCCTTTATGGGAAACTTTTTAAGATCTAATTAATATCTATTTATATCAATTTTGGAAAAAAATGATAGATTCTGATTGTAAAATCTATGAAGATTCAGATTAGAAATGTAATGTTTCAAAAGTGCGATTCTAGTTGGGAAATTCAGACAATAGAAATTCAGAAATATTCCATTTTCTCTATCCAATATTTACCAAAAGTACACTGATTACGTGAAAAATGAACGAAGCAGAGCATGGAGTCGGATCCAACTCCACCTTTCTGGATGCGTTGAAAATCCACCTTGCCATTAGAGGGTTAATTATCATCGTAGTCGAGATGCATTCTATCGGGATGACTACGATTCCTCGTCTTCCGCTTGGACTTGTCATCGACGAGCCGCGGTATGACGTGGTATCCGGTTCGAGAAGATGCTCCCTGATTCTCGCTCCGACAGTGACTCATGGCTGGTTTGCTAGTTCGCGAGGCACGAGCACCACGACAGCAACGAGCGTTCTCCGAGTTTTTGCACCTGCGTGCAGGTGCTAGCCCTATATAATTATCACTAATTTCTATACGAGAGCGAAACTCAGCTCGAGGTTTCGCTCTTCTCAGAATGGAACCTAGCCTGAGTCATCAAGCAGCGCGCGCAACCTCTTGCTGCTCTATTTCCGAGATAAAACTGTCCGCTCGAATCTTTTGCACCTGCTCGGACGCGTCTTCGCTCGTGGTTTAACTGCGAGCGAAGTTGCGCCCTTTTAGCGGCCGGCGATTCTTCTCTCACCGTCGTCGCGGCGGTAGCGCGAATTTAGCGAACAGTGAAGCACCTTGACGCGCCGACTGGCCTTGGTCTCGTTCATGCATCAGGGGAGAAAATTTGCATCTTCAGGCGCAACGAATACGATTATGTTAACGATCGATCGCAAGAATTTAAATTAATATCCAAGTCGGGAGGGGGGGGGGTAAAAATGGTTATCGTTTAATTTCCCGTCCATATTTCAGCGTATTCTCATAAACAACACGTCGGGAATTCACGTACCGGTAATGGACGATGACGAAGCTCCGCACACCGTCGTAGAGGAGTAGCCGGCTTAGGACGAGCGCGTGTTCCCGAGCGATATTACGCGGTTTTAGTACCCGGAGCTTTAAGCAGCGTTACCATCACGTGCGGGCTACACCTGGCGCGACCTCGCAATATTGCACGTGCGTTAATCTGCAGTGGCTTCCTCCTAGCGTATAGGCTTTCGCGGTTGAATTTTTCGGATGGCATCGACTCGCTCATGATTACTATGTCGCGTGGAAACGTTAAACAGGCTCGCGACATTTTTCCGCAAAATCGAGAATGAATGGAATGTCCGTCACGTTGCGTAAACCCGCATAAAACTTCTCATTTATTTACTTATTTATCGATGGGCAAATAGGGTATTTCAGACGATTTTCTCATTGCGTTACGCCCGAACGAATTTTTCGGAAACTTTAGCGTAATGTTTTTGGGATTCGGGATCGTTAAAATCTGCCCGTTCTCCCTCGCGATCGCTCAACCGACGATCGGAGATCGCATGACTTTGTCGGTGAAATTTTTGCGAATTTTCTCGAGAGGTGGTGGAAGGGGAATAACTTTGTCCACGAGTGTGGTGATGATCCTCCATCAGCCGACCAGTAATTGAAATCGTAAACACCGTTGGTAATGGACCATTGAGTTTATGCAACCGTGTCGACACTGTCTGCGGTCGACAGTGGAGGAACGTCAGGTCCTGCCTTCATCATCCTTAAACCGCCGCGACACATCCCTGCGGTTTGCTTCTCGATTCGGCCTTCTCTTTGCTCTTCGCATCGTCGTATCTATCGACGGCGCGGATCTCGAGGCGGGTATAACGCCACGCCGCTCGTGACGTCTCATTCCACGCCGCGATGAACACGACGAAAGCGCGATGCAAAAAGCACATTTTATAAAGCGAATCAAGAGAGATTACGGCAAAATTAATTGAGATGACCGCATTCGGAAGAATCCACGAGTTTCTCAGCAGCCGAGTGGCTTGATCTCGCGAGGAAATCGTCGCGTTTCCAGCGATGTGGCAGAGAAATGAGGGATGATTGGCGGACAGGCGGGGGAGGGGGGGGAAAGAGGGAGAGCAATTCCGAGGTAAATACGATCGACCTCGTCGGAGGCAAAATCGGAAGCGGCATCGCGCGAGGAGCTAACGATCCGACCCCGCGCCGACTTGGCCGCGAAGAGATCGCTCCGCCGAAAGGGGTAAACGACCTTCCGCGGCATCCACCGGCGGGTATATACCTATGCCGAAGCAGGATCCAATTACCAATCAAGCCAGGATCTAAGAAACCATCCACGCCGGTGGATTACAGGATAGTCACTCCCGTAATCGTCGCCTTCGACGTTTCATTCGTCTTTCGATCGCGCCCTTTCGAGCCTCGCTGCTCGCCTCGTCGGCGATTTACCCTCTCGCGCGAATCACGTTCCCCCCCCGGCCGGTGCAGTAATTGATGCGCGCTTTTTTCCCGTCGCGTTTAGAGCGCAATTATCATGCCGCGATCGAAGGCGCGAGCGCGGCGAACCGACCCGCTCGGTTCGCGAATTGCCGTTTAAAGTTTCACGCGCGCGGACGTCGTGTGGGGTGGAATGTGAGCGCGCGAGACACGGAGTTTCGAAAGTTACGCGGGGAGGAGAGGGGGCATCGATGGGGATGAGTCTGACGAGTTTGGTGTGTTTCTGATGTCGCCTGTGTAACAATGACAATGACAGTGTCGTTATGGCCCATAATAAGGTTACACTATAAGTCGTATGTCGCTTTCGAATGTCGGAACGCAGCCGATGGATCAATGAGAGAACTCGTTCTCGAAAAATCAATTCTCTCATTGAACCATCGACTGCGTCCCGACATCGGACTGCGACATACGATCTATTGTATAACAGGCCTAAAAGTTACAGAATAGACCTACAGATCGTGCGCATTATGTATCGGGAGCAACGGTGCGATCGCGGGAGTAACGCCGTCGGATCATTTAACGCGCGGTCAGCACTGGTGCACGCGTGTGTGAGGAACGAATGTGCGCAGCCCGGGACCCCGGGGGCCACCGAAGAATAACGTATAACGCCAAGGTTAATGTCCCTAATGTCTATAATCTTGGATCATCTGCATCCGAGCTACGGTGCCTGGCTTCGCGTAGCTTAAATCCTTCCACGTACTATACTCGTCGGAATACCTACTAAGTACTACGGCTGCCCTGCTCCCCCTTCCCCGCCGCTAGAACGTCGCTGTTATTAAATCGTTTCATTGTTTTGCTCATCTTTCTCTTATTATTTCACTGAAAGCTCGGGTGTATGGGGG
>NW_014554899.1:2054126-2098212 GCF_001313825.1 Dinoponera quadriceps | reverse complement strand
GGGTGGGCGTACCGTGTGCGGAGGAAACTGGGACAAGGCGACACGCGAGGCAATCGGAATATTGCGGATTCCGACGTCGATGGGAATTTGACGGATGATTGACGTGTTCTTTCTTTGAATCCGTGACACGCGAGTATATGCATTCGAGGATTTAGTTGATTTGATATCCTCGAGCTAGGTCACGGAAGATAATCGGAACGACGTCGGAAATACACGTTTGTATTTGTAAATATAACGCAAACAATGTTGGCGTGCGTTTTCTCGCTTCTGACGTCATTAAACAAGGACAATCACAGCGACTATTCCGGAGCCTTAATCTGGCGATTGTATCGCATCACTTAGCTTGGTTTGCGTTACCTTAAATACAGTCTTCAAGATCGTAATCAGGTTATTTAGTGTGTATCCCAAACGAGGGGTGGGAGTGGGAGGGTTCGTTAGGAATGCATAGTACTATCACGCGGAGTTAGGGTCGATGTGCAATTTCCGATAAAGAAAAGCGTCGTTCCGCGACGCGCGTCGCCGAATCCGAGGTTATTTCGCCGATCGGGATTCGCGGACAGGGTGAACCGGGCGCGCGGCGAGAGAGAATCGCTTCTCAGAATGCCGAGCCGAGTGAGAGAGGCTCGTTGGCATAAATTATCGAAAAGTACAGCCCTCGAAAATCCTCTCTTCTCGTGTGTGCGCACTCGCCTTCGAAATTGCCTCCCTAAAATATGAGAATTATTGCCCGTGGCTGCGTTCTGTCTCGCTCGCGACTGTTACTGCGTTTCTTATTTTTCGAGCTTCCTTTTCTTTCTGTGGCGGGATCCACGCAGCCACCGGCATCATCGGCGAAAGAGAATGCGAAAGAGAAAGAGGGAGAAAGAGAGAGAGAGAGAGAGAGATAGTCTCCACCTCGGTCACGAATGCGCGCATCGCGAGCGTCGTTTGTTTTGATCTTTTATCTCACGGAGAAAATATCTCTCCGAGCGTCAATTCGTAAGAGTAAATCAGCTGGCAAAAAGCGAGCCTTTCAATATCTCCCTTTTCTTTCTCCTCTCGAGCCCTCCGCGTGCGTGCATGCGTGCGTGCGATCGCTTCGCGTGGTCAGTCGCGGTTCATTGACCTTTGAACTCTCTAACTGTCCGGACGCGACCGCATCCGAATATCGTCCTGTCATCGTGCCCGAATCCTGTCGACGTCGACATCGCGACGCGTCGTCCCGCGACGTGTCGTCCTACGGGCTAAATTAATCCAGTCGACTCGCCATCATTATTCAGATAATTTCCGAAAATGGCACTCGCGCGTCAAATATTCCCCATCATTTTGCCGAGGCAAGATGCTTCCCCGGTTCTTTTTGCTCCCATCTTTCTCCCTCTTTTTCTGGATCAAATCATTATAAAGCAATTAATTGTAATTATAACGTCATGTAACTGAAGTGTCCACGAGGTTCAGGCTTCTTCACGCTTCCTTCAACTAATAAATCAGGTTCTCGACTGGCGACAGACCCTCTTCGATTTTTGATACTTTGCACGGAAAAAAGTGATCCCGTGCAAGTCGAACCACGAACTCAGGTGAGTAATTGTTCGGCTGGAAATGTGAAGCTGTAAGCCGGGCAGCTCGATTGATTTCGATGGTTTTAATCATCCTGATATCTTGATGAGCGTAGGATAAGACTGTCGCGTGATGATTCCACGAGCTTCGCCCGTCGTTACGTACACCGCTTCCGAGAAGATGTCAGCCTTGGTAAGGGCACTTAAAAAGTACCTCCGGTTTCTTTGGCGAATTCTCTCCCCGCGCGAGGGACCTCAAGGCGAATCGCCGTGTCCCTACGCGCGGGATCAGGCGCGGAGCTGTTTTGCGAGTTTTTGCCAGTTCATTTCCCGCAAATAATTTATAGTCCGGCAAGGACGATTAGCAGAGGAGCGGTTCAACTAATCTGCCCGGCAGCGATGCGAGCAAATGCATCGCGCCGTCGGCCGTGGCGCGACTGCTTTCTGGAGTCGCGTGATGACTTCCGGCGAGGCGATGAAAACGTTCGTTTCTTCATGTCTGGCGCGACGTTGCGGCGCTAATACTTTGGAAAACGGGAAAACGCCGCTGTCTCATCAGCAGCGTGTCCGATCGGCGATCTCAAAGAGGAGTACGCCGTTCGGTCACGCCGATCGCGCGCTCTTTCGCGTCTTCTTCATCGCGGCTCGCCGCAATGCCGCTGGTATCGCTGAAAATTTCGCGGAACGAATCGAAACGGACGTTGCTACCTTCGTGACTCGGATTAGAGGGTGTTGCAGGCGGCGGTGCGTCGCGTTTAACGCGGCGACATCCGTCATTTTCCCACTCGGCGAACGGCCTGCCGCGGCGTCTCTCGCAAATCGGCCGCTACCTACACGCGCAGAGTCACCGGACGAGTAGCCGAGAGGGACACACACGAGGCGCACGGGAGGTTGCGCACCTCTGTTCGCCCGTGTTCTCGTACCGCACGTCGCCGGAGATAGATGAGGGACTCTATCTTCGGCGCGGAACCAGTTACGGCTTGACGAGCTGTGTGTTTCGCGTAATGCCTCGCGATCTTATCGTCCTATTAATAATAAACCGCGAACGGCGTTACACGTCGCGCTCGCGAGAGACGACCGAGCGGATGTCCGTTGCTGCTGTTGCTTACGGTGGTCGTTGCGTTATCGCGTTCGTCGGTGTGATCGCGTTTCTGGTCTCTCTTTCGGTACCGGATCGCGTTGTCCGTCGGGAGAACAGGCTAAATTGTTCACACGTCGCTTCGGCAAATTTGTTTGGCACCGAGAAGAATTTCCATCGGATAAACCGACTAAATCGCGTGTCCGTTTATTGTTATTTTTATTGTCCGATCATGCGGCAGATACACTGAGAAGAAGAAATCGAAATGTTGCGAAGTAAGTGTTTCTTGAGACATTTGCTTCGTTATCTGTTGGTTAGAAGAAAATTTGACTGTGATGACGGGATATATATTTTTGTGAGATACGCCTAAGTTTACTTATTAATTGATTTATTTGCTAGTAATAAGATTTTATTTCGCCGTAATTAAATAAATGTTCATTTCCACGAAATAAACCTCATATTTCGTGAATAAATTTTTATGGGTCTTTTTTCTCAGTGTCACCGATGAAGTTGCCAATGTAGTTCGAGTAGAATAGAATCAACTTTGTTATGTTCTAACATAGATCCTGTGAGAGCAACAATTAAGATTGATACACGAAAAAAATACAGACAGTCGTCGCAAGAAAGAAAAAAATATAAGAATAAAAGTAAAATGCTGAAAAGTATCACAAAACTATTGATAATATATAATATATAATGTGATGTGTCGCAGATGATACACAATAAAATATTGCAGATAGTGAAATAATAGTGACTAAGACGCAGGATAAGATGAGGATAACCTTAAGGATGAACTTGTATTTTGCAATTTCAAATAATGACCATAGCAGGCTGATTCATATGATGCCACGTAGCTTTTTAAATGTCGAGGGCAGCGAGTTTCAGTTAATAATGTCTATAATTAAAAATGATTTATGGAAAGTACTAGTACGATATTTAGATACGAATAAATTATCAGATCTAAGCGTAGACAAACGTTCGTACACTTCGCCTCGATAAAATGAAGAGGAAAACAAATGTTCCCGAATGTAAGATGGAATGCCCGTAGATAGAACATGCATATAGCAGGATAAGAAGTGCCTTCTTGTAAGGAATCTTAAACCATTTTAAATTAAAGTAATATTACGAAACGTGTAGTTGCCGGTGAAACCTAATCAGAAAGTTATCCGCTTTTTGTATATCCATTGTAATTTTTATCGGATAAAAGCACGATTTGTCACTACTTTAAGTCTTAGTTCTACATTAAATCGGAAGTCTTCTATTGTGCTCTCTGATGCTACAAATGGGAACTTATTTCCGTTTTCTTCACTTGAAGACAACGTAGAATTTTAAATTTCTACTCGGGTTGTTGCTTTTTAATTGGATTATCCGATCGGATATTTTTCTTAATGCACCGAAGCAATTTTTTCCTCCATTTCACGAAGTAATCGAAGATTTCTTCGGAAATATCTCGACGGAGCATCGGCCTCTCTTATACTTCGTTATTGCTCCGCGCGTATTGAGGCATTCTCTCGTGATATTTTTAGACAGACCCGTTCCGAAGAGATCGTTTATCGGTTCTTTGCCGTGTTCTTTAACCCCTTCCGGCATCGAGTCTTCATTTAAGACGAAGGGATCACTCGTTGAAAGGCGTAGCCCGCGGCTGTGTGCACTTAGGCGCAATATTCGCGGTCCCAAATATTCCCCTCGAACGCTTCGTTTCGTCCGATGCGCGGTCTCTCAAATGAGTGTCGGTCGTTCATTGTTATGAGAATGTGAGACCGGTGTAATTGTTATAATCGCCGGTCGAGACCCGTCCTACCCTGGTCGGTGCAAAAAAAGAGTCGAACGCATATAGATGCCCTCTCGCAGGGGAGGAAGAGAGAGAGAGAGAGAGAGAAAGAGAGAGAAAGCGGCCAATGACCACTGATGATACCTTTTATTTTTCTGTCTCACTTGATAATACTTTTTGATTCTTCGCCGATCGTTCTATTTGGCATTTCGAATAAACGGCTGGATCATTGGGCCATCTCATTTGCATCCCGACGTTGCATTCGCGTTCGCGATCGTGTAGGTTAATTTCCGTTCAGCGAAGAGGCGCGGCTGACGCTTGTCCCTCAGCTAGTCAGGTCGTTCAGGATGTTTGTCAAGCGCGACTCACAAAAAAAGAAAAAAAAAAGAAGAAAAAAGGGCAGTACGGATCTTTTCCGGATGGAGCCGATCGTTCGGTCACGTCGGCACTCGACGTGAAGTCAGCTCGCCGGACGAGAATGAAATCGTTCGAGCCGAGCCTATAAAATCGTTGAAATTGAATCGGAGAAATCGAAGGCCGATCCGCCGGATTGTCACTGCGAACGCGCGGCGAGACGCGGTTCACGTATTCTGGAACTTAACACGGTCCTTTTTTTGAATTTAAAGTAAGGCGGCTTTGATGAAAGTTCATTATTGGGTCATGAGAAGCCAAGCAAGGACGTTTTAGTGCCATTAAATATTAATAATGTCAACTTACTAGTATTTTTTACTTTCGACACGACCACGTCGCGCGCGACGAAGATGATATTAATCGCAATCAACGTGAAGGCCGGATAGTTCGCGGTCTTTAAAGGAAAATTCGCGGGCAGTTAATTAATTAGGCGGATAACGGAGCTTTTGAGGCTTCTCCAATTAAGCACGATGTGTGCCTCGTTCCGTTAGTTTCGCTAATTAAATATGTTGTCTCGCGCTACGCGTACCTCTTCTCTCTCTCTCTCTCTCTCTCTCTTTCCTCTCTTCTCCTCTCCTCCCTGGTCCTCTTTACATGGTATATACGATGGCACACAAAAGTGTTCGACCTTGCGCGTGAGCGTAACATTCCTCATTCTGACGTCGTAGCGCGGCCAATTATGGACTTTTACAATTTTAAGCGAGTGGTTTTAGCCTCGGCTGATGGCTCGGTCGAGCCTGCTTACCGACTATCTTTCCGCTGCTATACCAGTCCGAGTCATTAAGTGATAAACGCTCGACTCCCGCTGGCGGCCGAGACCTCTCCTCGTGGCCGAACCCTTTGGGTGTATGGCTACACCGGCGGATGATCGAT
This sequence comes from Dinoponera quadriceps, assembly GCF_001313825.1. NCBI lineage: Eukaryota > Metazoa > Arthropoda > Insecta > Hymenoptera > Formicidae > Dinoponera > Dinoponera quadriceps. The sequence continues at coordinate 2,092,547 of NW_014554899.1, read as the reverse complement.
GCGCGCTTTTGCCATGGTGCAAAAGTCAATACTGGAGCACGTTTTTACGCGCGTCCGACCAGCCGATAGCGGTTCCGTGCGCGCACTTAGACGATTTCGCGTCCACCAGTGTCGCGAGAATCTCGAGAACGGTCGCCCCTTCACGAATGTAGCGATCTGTCTCGATCCGTTTCGTTCTTCGACAAACGCTTCGATTCCTGCGTTCAACCTTTCTGCATGAAAAAAAGATTTTGCTGGCGCAGTTAATCATTATATTGTCATTCATTAGGCAAATGTCCAATATAAAATCAGTCAATGGTCGGGTTAACCAAGACAAATATAACTCATTTTATTTCTAAAATTATATTTTATAACTTGTTTAATTGTACATAAGCTTTTATTCAGTATCTATTATTACACCAATTATAATATAGGAATGACACGATCCCTCTCTCTCTCTCTGTATGTGTGTGTGCGTGTGTTTACTGTAGCTAAATTTGTAAATATCTATTTGTTACAACGGAGATTCAACTAATGTATGGACACTTATATTGACTACAGTAGACATATACCAGACATGGCACTCATACATCCAGCAATAGTAACTAAAGTTCTAATTACAGCAGCAAAACATCTTCGACCATGATTAACGACGTTTAACAGCAAAAACCTCTTTTCCGCGCGGCGAGGAAAACGTCTGCTGCACATTGGAAATCGTAGATCGAGTTAAACGCGTTGTGCTCGCGCGAAGATCTCGGCACATCCGGCCGATCTGACGGCCGAACGGAGGGTTAAATCTCGCATCCGCGGGTTTCTGGAAAAGCCTTTTACGTCCGCGGGGAACGATACGCGTCCAATTTCGAACGCAACGCGCGCGCCGGGCTTCTCGCGATTACGCGGCCCGGTTGTAACGGGCGAGCACAGCGCACGGCCGGATTAATACGATAGCAGGGCGAGAGCGCGGGGCACAGCCAGGAATTGCATGTTATAGGTAATTGGCAATTTCTGTAACGCGATCCCGCTACCACCTGTCCGACGGGAGAGTTTTGCTAGCGGGTGTTTGAAACTGCTGCTGCCGCTGCTGCTGTTGCTGCCGCCGCGGTGCAACGGTGGGTGCACCGGTTATGGGTGCACCGCGCAAGGACGGAGAAAACTGCCGGCCGGATCGGTATTCCCCTCTCGACACACGTAATAACGCTAACGCGTCCCGACGCGCCCGTGAATTTATGTAGGCACGCCGGAGTGCCTGAGAGTGCTGCTGCACACGCTCTCGTCGAGAGTACCAGAACCCGCCAACCCTGGGGTACTCCGGATAGAGCACTCCGGGTGGAGAAACGGCCTCCTGCCTGCCTGCCTGTTGCCGTTCCGCCGCGGAAGAATCTCCTCGAGCGCGGATACCGCGCGAGACGTGATTTTTCTCGCTCCTATTGCGCTACCGGCCGCGTTCCATGCGCTACGGCTCGGCATTAAACAGCGGAAACGTCTCTACATCTTTATTAAAATTTTAATGAGGGCTATCCACGGCTGAATGTGTGTTTTATCCATCGGCCGACGACGGGCGCAACGTGAAATAGATATCGAGGAAGCGCGTGTGTTTACTCGTGGCGTGTAATAACGTGCCGTGTGCTGTCTCCTGCTCGCGCCGTTTCTGCCGCGTCTATTCTCGACGATGACGAGCACGATTATCTCATTACTCGGCTTCATTCCGAGAAATTATTCGCTTTTAATACAAATGAAATCTCCATACTGTGGTAATCTACATGCAAATAACAAAACGGCGTTTTTACGGCGAGAGGGAGAGAGGGGGGGGGGAAGGGGGAAGGGGTTCGGCGAAAAATCGTAAGGCGTCGTAAGAGGAGGAAATTGTTATTATTTTTGCATTTAACGCATACAGATTACCGAGAAGGAGGGTAAGCGTTTCCAGACAACGCGAATCATCGCGCTCAGCCCTGTGTAATCTGTAACGACGGCTGTAATCTCCTTCTACCGATCCCATTGTGCGCGCGGCGCGCAAATAGATTGGCGTCTTGAAAAAATCGTCGGTAATATCGGTGAAAAAACGTCATTACTGGCGAGGTCGTAATATCGAATGTGTGTGCTGTGCGCTTTGGGTTTCTTCGGAGGCGAAGAAACGCCGCCGCCGCCGGACGAAGTGAGCGAGTCCGTTCGAGAGGGTGTCGGGAGGCTCTCTCGCTGAGAGGGCTATTATTAAAATTGATGTTGCAATGGCAATAAGCGGAATTGCCGGGTATTAAATTAAATTATTTTAATGTGGGAGCAGGGAGGCGCGGGAGCGGAAAGGGCGGAGGGTTGGACGATCGCTCCGAAGGTGCGGCTTGTAATATCCATCGCGGGCCGTAAGATTGAACGTACCGCGGCGCGGAAAGTGCAACAATTTTGTACATTTTGATACGCGGCGACCCTTACGACCTGTAACGACGCGGATATCTCACGAGCAAGCGCCGGTTCGCGAATATCTCTCATGAGCGTCCGCGGATCCTCGACTTCGCGGCTTGATTCGATTCCTTTCTCTCTCGGAGCACCGAGTCCTTGTACGTTCCGAGAGCATTCGGAATATTTATGGGATACGTTGTAGATACACCCACGGGAATTTTCGGCTGCATCTAAGATCCGCGTAGAAGAAGATGCGAGCAAACAAGAGACGCAGAGATCCGTTGACACGTAACTATTCGTCGCGACGCGCGTCCGATCTCTACTTATAGTTCAACTTAAAAATCAGGGCCTGTATTGAATAACACAAATTATAACACGATGGATGTTAACCCTTTTCACTCGAGGGCTCCGGAGCGGAGCCATTTAAAATTTGTCTTCAAACTCGAGGGCTCCGCTATGGAGACAATATATATATATATATATACCCATATATATATATGGGTTTTGTAAATACATAATTTTTAGAATGTATATATCCTAGTTCACTTCTTCAGAATGAGGAACGACCCGAAACTGCCGGAATTTGTCAATATTTGTCTATCAAGTAAACTTTCCTCGCACAACGTTCAATTATCCGGTAAAAGGACGATTATTCAGCAATTTTTCAAATTAGTTCGGACAATTAAGACGACCCCGGCGCGATACCACGCCGTTCTCTCGCGGATCTCTTCGTCTCGGTCGCGTCCGAGCATTAATCGACGCAGAACAAACAGCCCGGTCGACTCGCCGATGTGTTTGCACCGGCGCTCTTTGCGCACACACACGCTCCGCGAGACGAAACGGATCGCCCTTGGGAAAGAGAGATCTTTTTCACGAGCGTGCACCGTTGAGCATCGGCGACTCTACCGAGCTCGGCGCCTGAACGCAGCCCTCTGTTTGCCCGAGAGGCGCGAATTACGACTCCCCAGTGTCAATATGTCAGCGCGGATATTTCATTCTCGGCGGCGGCGGCACGCCTCTTTCGCGCCACTTTCGTGCGCGCGTTACATCGTCGATACTTTTACGCCGGTCACATCGCATAAACTCTGTTTGCCGCGGGCTTTCGCGCTCTTTCTGTTTCTCTAGAACTCGGCTTTAATGCCACATATGCGTCCAGGCCTAGTAATATGACAGGCCCCTGAAGAGGTGTTTTTATGGCGGCCTTGTACATATTCAGTGTCAAAAACTAGGTAAAAGTAGGATAAAATTCATCAAACGAGTCTCGATCGTCCTGTATTCTTTTAGAGTTGCTTAAGATAAAAAATAGGGGAATTTGGGGTGCACGGGATTGTTGAGAGAGAGAGAGAGAGAGAAGCTTAATAAAAGCGAAACAATCTCAATTGAGATATTTATTAAAATTTTTTATTATAATCAATATTAATTAAATTTTGACATTATATAACCAAATTAAGACCAAAAGAAATAAAAAATAGAAGAAACCTCTTTTAAAAAGCTATTACTCCATCTTATCCTACAACTCGTGGTAAGATGGGGTTGAGAATAAATTTAAATGATCGCAAGTAAAATGCTTACTATCGTCATTGACGTATAAATCACAAATAAATCTTGCTACTTTTTTTCCTTTATGTTTGATTCTGCACAAAACTTTAATACTGACAAATTTGACAAGCCATTCAGTCTTCCAGAACGTATAAATTCAGACCTACGCAGTATATGCACTAAATAACATCAGCAGAGCGACACAAGTAAAGCGACAAGTCATTTAAAAATATGGAAGTAATATTTAGCAGCAGTAATTAAAATTATTAAAATAATATGAGAACATTCCCATTTTGTCTTACTCAATCGACTCTTTCTTGCTTCAAATAGTAGATTTTAGTAGAAATTGCGCATCTGATGTAGAATAACGGAATTGAATCGACACAAAAGACTAATTTACTATAAAATATAACATATTTTACGTGTGATTTATTTATCTCTTTTAGTATCATATCACAAACACAAGTTATCTGGTATGGCATCAAGCAATTCATAAAATTAAATCAGATTTATTGGTTTTCGTAAACTCGCTCGAACTTGCGACATGTGTACTACAGTCCTCTGCTATTATTCATCACTGCCAAGCACGTTGACTCACCTCTCTCTCTTTCTCTCTCTTACACGTGCAAGCTCAAGTATGTAGTTGCGTAGTTATTTTTACCTAGCGTTTTTCCGTTTTATCCCGCGACCTCGTCTTGCCCCGAGTCCCCCTAATAGTATTTTCGTAATGTATAGCCTGCTACATAGGACTAAATAATGATTAACGATCTACTTCTATTCCGGCTTTACTCGATTTCACACGCTTTTCAAGGAAGTACTGATTGACTTGTCCAGTCAATTTTACTCCTCCCTGTTAACTACGTCGATTAGTCAGATTATTCCCTTTACCACAGATTTCCGGTTCTACCCAACCGATCACTCGTGTTATCTCCGGCAATCATGGGATCCAAGAAAAAGGCGCTAATCTCGCAGGTGCTGAAGCAGAGGCAGTTTCAGGATTAAAGTCAACGAGCGACTTCCGCGAACAATTCATGCCGCATCCGACGTCAGGCGACAGCGGTGGCTCGAATTTCTTCTCCTTTTGCGTACTTAGCCGCTGTTGTATCCCTCGCGTCGTCACGGGACCAGTTTGGAATAAGAACAATTTGGATGAATTACACAGGGACGACTGTGGGACGCGTCGTCGGTGATCGAGTCCCCCGTATTCTACGGTTAAGCGTTGCCAACGCAAAGGGCATGCGTCGTCCGTGTTGCGTTCGCTTTTCCCTTCTTCTCTCCTATCATCTCGCGTCCGCATCCTTCCCGTGGACCGTCGACAGGTCTATGGTATCGACATGTGAATCGATTTCCGATGGAACAACTAGCCGCCGGTCGCCCTCTCGCACGGGACGATAAACTATTCTCGCGTAAGATCGCGACGTCATGAATTATTCTCGGGCGACTGCCGAAGTCGGGCAGTTTTCAGGGACGACCTCGCCGTCTCGCTGGCAGAAGGCTGAAGGACGCGAAGGAGAGACCGAGAGGGAGAGAGTAAGAGAGACGAGGGATGAGATTGTCCCGCCGGACAAAACTCTCGGACCTGATGGGAATTAATAGCTCTCGCCGTGTCGTTCGGCCATGTTTGCAGTTTTTAATGCTCGCGAGTTACCATTGACAGTCGCGCGAGTAAGTAAGGAACAGCATCTCTCAGGGCGAGTTACCGTAAATAACGCTTCAGGTATTGTCCTAAACTCTCGACTGTTGCCCGAAGTTTCGTAGCGAGTGCAGCGGAAGAAGTTGGAACATCCACGGGACGCTTTAAGATACAAGCGAGCATTGCTGTTCTCGACTCCCTGTTCTTATTATCTCGAGTTATGCAGCGGTTATGCCAGTCTTAGACCCGGCGGTGGGACGATAGTCCCATGATCGAAGTAGTACTCCCTTCCTCGCCGCCGGTGCATTACACAATCTCCCCTTCCCCGGCGTCGACATCGGCGTAATTTCACGATATCCGCGGTAAGGGCGGAGTCGAGTGACTTACGAAATCTTCCGGCAAATATCGCCAAAGGATATCACCGTGTTCGTCGTCGTCGTCGTCATTGTCGTCGTCGTCTCCGTCGTCCTCGTCTTCGCCGTCGCAATGTTGTAATGGATGGGCGCGGTTGCGGGCTAAGAAGAGGAGTCAGTCGTTGTGGTCGATGCTGCCGAGCGGCCAAGGTGGAGAGGATAAAAAGAGAGGATATCCCTCGGGCGGTCGTCCTTGCCCTCGCCGGTCGGCCCACGTCAAGGCCATCTTGCTTCGGGCGCAATGCACCCGTCGCTGCTGCACTTTCCCCGTCTCTCTCTCTCCCCCGCCGGGCTGCGCCTCGTCTAATGCACCGCGTCGCTCCACTTCAGCTATCCTGCGCGCGGAGGCTGCGAGCGGACTCGGCCGTTTCTCTCCTTCTTCTTCTTCTTCCCTTTCTCTCTCTTTCTCTCTCTCTCTCTCTGCTCACCCTCACCTCTCTCTCTCCTTTCCTCTTTCCTCTCGTCTTCTCAGCAGCGGCCGGCCGCTCGGCTTACAGCAGGCAGGTTACACAGTTACAGCCTTCTCTATTCCTCTCCTTATCCGCCTTCCGTGCTACCCGCGTGTCCCGTCTCGGACTCTCCACCTCGCCTTTGAGCTCTCGCGACTCCGAGAGAGCGCGACCGGCTATCGCCGCCGATCGGCCGCGATGCGCCTCTCCTTTCTTTTCTCATCCCGTTAACCCTCGCCCTCTTCTCCCTCTCGCGCCGCTTTGTCGCTATAAATATCCGCCGCGACGTTATTTTTAACCCGGCGCACCGCCGGCGCGCACCCGTGCCTCGGCAGCGATGGAAACCGCAGCATCAAACGGATTGCGTGAAATTACGAGGGTTCGCCGCCGCTCGGTCACCGTTAATTTCGCGAGTCCGCGAAACTCGATGCCATTTTTGTCGCTTGTGTGATCCCTGATCGCTCTCATATTTGACACCCGGGAATTTGAGATTTCGTCAAGATTCGGTCTGTTACACACCGATCGTGTGCGAATCGCACTTATGTTTCTGAAGTGTCGCTGAAGTGCTTCACTTTTTTCTTGATGCGACATTAGCGATACCTCTAAAAGAGTAACATAGTATATTTATATTCACACTGACTCTGTTTGCGATTTAACTAGAAATTTAAATAGAAATAGAACAGGCCTTAAGAACTGAATCGTGATTGCTGTAGCGATATTATGAAATTATTGTGGAAGGATATATAAGATGTTCCAGCATAAAATGAACCTAAATATCTTGGAAATCTAAATATGAGGATTTAAAAAAAATCTAAAAAATGATTTAGAAAAATTTTCCTTCCACTTCATACCGTTAAAAACAAAGGAGATATTTAGGTGTTCTCCTTATATCGGAACATCCTATATTGTCTAGCGTGTAATGACGCACGCACCGGATAATCCTGCGGATGAACGCGGTGAATCTTGCTTTCAGTAATAATACAGAATAATCTGAATTCTAACAAACTTACAGGACAGATTCTATATTAAAAATAAATAAAAATGTCTTAGTAAACATATGTCCGCAAAAACTTAATTTTTGAAATGTAGATTTCAGAAAATGACAACGATGAAAGAAAACGTATCGCGATAAGCGGGTTAAGAATGCAACACGTTTTCTACCTGTTTTTGAAGTTAACACCTGCCACTTTTAATATTTCTGAATATTAACCCAAAAAATCATTCATTGTCACGTTGGTATATTATTACCGTTTATCGCGAGTGAAATTAAAAGACGTTATTTCCCCTTGATATTGTGGATGTCTACACTTGTGAAGGGAGGCGGACACACTTTGAACAATTCTTATAACAGTGTGTCTAGTTACTTATTTGTAAAACACAATTCAATGAGTAAAATATATATTTTTAAAATTAAAATCATGGCACTTATATATTTCAGGAAAACTGAGCGTTTGAGGACATATATTTACCAAGCCTTTAATTTTTTTTTTTTTAATATAGAATTTATTCTATAGGTTTGTTGGTGGAGTTCAGATACACCTTGTATAATTCCGCGGGAATAGAAACGGCAAGGAGGAAAACAGCGATGCTCCGAGAGACTTTACGACGATATCGCGGATAGAGCTATAAAGAAAAAACTAAGGGTGGATCGCGCGTTGACCAAACTCGGTTATCCTGAATACTTGACACGACCGAACTATCGTAGACGCCTTTTGTTGGTGGTATCGGTAGCTTTTATGGGTTTCTAACCCTCATGGGAGCCCGCGCCGTCTCTCGGACTTCTGTGTTTGGGTCGGGGTTGGTCTGGCACTTTTCTCTCGCGCGCCCGCATTACCTCTGCTTCGTTCAATCTCCTCTTCCTACCTCTCGCCATCGCCTCTGTCTCCCTCCGGCCGTTTCGCCGCTTTTTCTGCGCCTTCCCTTCCCGCAATGTTCTCTGGAGCATGACGCCGGCCGTTGATTAGACCCTCTCCTCCCTCCCGCCCGCCCTCCCTCGTTCCTTCCCGTCAACCCCTCTCTCGCCTTCCGCGCTTCTGCCTCGCTCCTTTTTATCGTGACTGCGTGACCTTGCCAAGGTCGGGTGAACGAACAGCAGTAGCTGCGGCGGAGGTGACGTTGACGTGCGTTAGATCGCAACGTTCGAAACAGTATATCCCAGGCGGCTCGGTGCAAACGGCACGTGCGCACGAGATGTCTCAGTTTTAACGCGCGAAATTTTCGAGGAAACTTCTCTCTCTCTCTCTCTGTCGAAAACACGCAGCAGCGTATTTTCCTTTGGCATCCGCGAGATTTCCTCGATTTCAGTTAAACGCGACCGGAGAGAGGGAAACTTGGGAAAACCCGCGGACAAACGCGGTCGTTCGCCGCCGAACCCGACGTCCCTCGAGGTTTCCCCGCGTGGACGACAAGACGCAAATCGACGTCTGGAAATTGAAATTCCACGTGACGCGAAATCACGGCTGATGGAGCGAGCATTCGCGAAGGACGGTTATTGGCTACGAATCAAAAGTCAGTTCAGCCTCGCCGCTCATTTCCTGCCCTTCTAATCACGCGCGTGGCGGCTCATCGGCTCCTCGCTTCTACTCCTCGGGACGGGATTGCTTAACGAGTGCGGCGATTCCGCGCTTTCGTTCCTTCGTTAAGCCGACAAATTGACGATCGCTCCGTAGGTAGCGTCGCGACTAATTCGGTCCGCCTATTAAAACTCGCTTCCTCCGCTTGATTGCATATCACAAAACCGCATATCCGCGCGATGCCGGGCAATAATCGCGCCGTGGAAAACCTCGAGCGTGCGAGCGAGAGAACGCTTCGCGCGCACGCTTCGTTAATACCGAAAGCGCGCTGCCTTTTTACCTTTATCGCACGAGGATCGAACATAACGGCGACGCTAATGATACCGGTGGAGCGGAGATAGATAATCAAGCTTATTGTTGCGTGCTCGCGTCTCTCTCGATCTGAATTCTCGATTTATCGAACCGTCGGAATGCCGCTGCTCTTCCGCCTGAACCTTTAAGTGCTTTCGCGGCGCCTCCGCGGCGCCGCATTCTTTTTCGACGTACGGTTTATTTCCCTTTACCTTCTCGTTCTCGCGCTTTTATCGCGAAAGGGACTTCCCGAACTCGACTCTTCTCATGAGTCGAAGCAGTGAAATTGCCACTAATTGTTTCAATGAAACGGTATTCTACCGATAATCAATTCGCTCATTTTCAGTGGGAACACTTCCACTTAGCTTTTTTGTCTAATCTCGAGTCGAAGTTTTACTTCTGTATTAAGTCTTCCCAGGTCGAAATTTTAGTCCTAGTTCAAGTCTAATTCAGTTGTACGTTGATTGTTCAAAGGTCTTCTATTGTGCTCCTTTGGTGCTACAAATGGGAAAGTCATTTCGACTCGAGTAAGAATATTGCAGGCAAAATCATTGGCATTACTTTAAGAATATAATTAAGACAATAAAATAGAAGCAATAAATAACATCTTTCTTCACTGTTTCTGCAATTAAATTTCTCCGATGGAAATAGTTGCTGCTATTAACAGACTTTTGACTGCTTCTCAGTGATATATACTTGAAACAGTCGCGTCGCGATTGACAACGGTTCGGACATCGTTCGGTTCGGAAGATTGCAACGGGATATCATTCGGTGAAAATTGCAATTTTCCTGTCAACGAATAAAACGTCTGAGCAGCCGCGGGGCGGCGCTATCGCGACAAGCATCGCGTGAACGACACGGCGACGGAGAAACCGGCTAACGCGACGATTAATCAATTAATTCGCGCCGCGACAGTACTCTTGTTCACGACGAGAACGGGATGACGTATGGTCCGGCAACCGGCGCCGGCTAAACGACAATTTGCAAATTAATAACGCTGTCATTAAGTGGTCACCGTGTAAACGGTGTAAATCGCGAATGTCGTCCGGCAATCAACGCGCTCACACACCGCGCTCGCTCGACCGCCTCCTCTTCCACGTGGTACGCGCGCGGCATAACGATACCCGGGCGCGTCGCTTCTCCCGGGAAAATGCCTGCCGAGATTCCGCACGGCGAAGAATGTTGTAAGAAACGTGTGGCGTTTGTATAAGATCGAGTTTCCCAGGGCGACCCGTCTATTAGCGTTGCCGATGGGTGGCGTGTTCGCGCAAACGTATCGTGTGTCGCCCAACCTCGCGAGTTCTTCGCGGGTGTTTCCTTTTTTTTTCCTCCTTTCTTCCCGGTGTACTGCCGGTGTTCTCCCTTTCGGCTGCAGTGTCGAAGAATCAATCTGCACATTTTTACGACGCATTCGGACACCATCGGACGATTAAATCTAAATTTAGTCGGCGCGGTTTCTCGCAATCGCTGCGACGCCGTACACACACACACACACACACACACACACACTTATATATATATATATGCGCGCGCGCGTTCGCGCGCGATCAGCAACGGCGCGAACTCGAAGAAAGACCCGTGTACTTTTGTATTTGCATGAACACTTATACCTTCGGACGAGCAGCCTTTGCAAAGTGCGCGCGTCCGCGGTCGTTTACGACCGTTAATATATAACTTCCTACGAAGCGGCGCACAATAACTGCAGAGATACCTGCCACAAGGACTCGATCTGCGCCGCGCTGACACCGCGCGATGCTACGACGTTGAGATCTCTTCGACGCACTTCGATGCTGAAAAATATCCGAATAACGATAACCGCGAATGCTGCTCTGATGGTATTTTTGTTTCTCAATTATTTTGCAACCTTGCAAAAATATTTCACTGTTTTCACTCCTCATATGGCCCGTTTTAACCCATAGAAGCACATTGAAGGATCCTGCATTTACTCGTGAATATTTCAAAGTACGCAATGTGAGTGTTAAATGAGTATTTTGTACTTGTGAGCTGAATGTATGTTTACACATCTCGAATTTACACAGCACTGTACGTCTTTATTTCTAAAACAATACTCAATAGTACGTTTATGTCACTCGGATATATTCGTGCGCATCTGCTCGTTTTTATGGAAAATGGTCCGTTTTCGATCTAAAAACGGGATCGTACTTAGCCGAATGCACGCTTTCACTATTCAAACTAACCGTTTTCGGTTAAATTAAAAGCGGTAATATTTATAATTATATAAAGCGGAAATATTTTTATAAGGGAATATTGTCGCTTATCTTGTTCTCACACAGAGAGAAAAAGGATCGGAAGAAAGATTGAATTAACGTAAAAGTTCTTAAACGAGCGGATCTATGACTGTCTGAATTTTTGCACGGAGAAAAAAACTGATTGAATTAACGTGACAACGTGACAACGAATGAACCAAATACGTTTCCATCGGAGGAAACGGAATTTCTAATTTTAAAAACCAGATCTGATAAGAACCAGAAATTCTATTCTCTTCGATCGAAACGTATTCGACTCGTTCACGTCACGTTAATTCAATCAATCTTTTCCCGTGCAAAAATTCGGGCAGTCATAGATTCGTTCGTGAGATCTTTCACGCGCTGAAAATTGTATCTCGGTAATGCTGGGATTGCGCCACGTTACTTCTTGTCATCGTTATCATTTCATCGGTATTTGATCGGTTTTTATTGATTGATAATTTACATTTAATACAATTTCTAATTATTCCCCGTCTGTCGTGAAAAGCGACGTCGTACAATTGCCTCGATGAACGGACACGTTCGCGAATCACGATAGCTCGCGTGAGCATGGCCAAACCCCGGTGAGCATGAGGTAACACGCTCGGGTGGTCGCGGTTTCCCATCTACACGGAAGTTCCACAGTGGTCTTCATCACCGCGATCGTTCGTGCAGAAATCGCGAGAAACAGGCCGGCCCGAGCGGGGCTTGGCGATTCTCGATTTTCCCGACCGCGAGACTCGGGCTTTTCGCGGCTCGTTGTTATACATCTCCCGCGGGAACGGTTGAGTTCTCGGGCGCAAGAACCGGTGCTCTTCCGGTATCACTGCGCGCGCGCGCGCGATAGTGCGGCAGTAAAAGTCCGCGGTAATAGATTATGCGATCCCGCCCGGGGCGATTCGTGCGACGCGAGGATGGCAGTAAGAGGCTTTCAAATCTAGTTTTACGATTTTGGATTAACCTCGGCTCGTTAATCACGCGGAATAACGCTCGCAGCCGTTATTCTCCATCGGCGAGCGATTTTCCACCAATGCCGCAGCAATAGCAGCAGCAGCGAACGCGTATCTCGCTAGATCGCCGTAGCCTACTTTACATATCTACCTCCGTCGCTTGAATACTCGTCGTCATCGTCGCTCCTTGCCATTGCGCGTACACACGGTTGCGATCGGTGAAATAGGAAGAGTGCAATAAGAAGGGAGACGTGAGAGAGAGAGAGAATACACGGGGGAAGATCAGGCTTGCGTGCTGCGTGCCACGGCGTTGCCGTGGCGTGATGCGAAATCCTCGACTGTCTTCTCCGACGCTTTTTGCCGGCGTTAAACTCACTCCGACACTATAATTAGTCGAAAATGGGATTGTTCGCGACACGGCATCGTGTCATCCGATGATTCTCGTCTTACCCTCGTCCCGCGCGACGATCTCATTCGCGCGCATCCCGATCTTCGCTCGCTTTTTCTGCGCCAGCTTTTTCCGCGAACGCCGCGAGCCCAATCACGTGCCTATTCAATGACCGTAGCCGGCTAGAGTTGATCGGTCGGTGGCGCGTGAAGAATGACTCAGACAAAAATCTAGCCGGCTCCCCTCGGCGGTGGATGACAAAAGGGGTCGCGCGCACGGGCCCGTCCTCGTGTTTTCGTCGACCCTCTTCTCCCTCCCCCGGTTCTAGCCTCGATCTGTCTTGCTCTGTCTCCTAATCCCTGCCAATCTGTCGAGCCGAGCGGACAGGGCGGAATCATGTCGGCGACCTCGCAAGGTTCCCGCCAAGGTCGAACGTTGAGCTCCCGAGCCGCCAGTTCGAGATGCCGATCTCCACCGGCGCGCAATCACCAACGCCACCGCCAGCGTACCGCCAGCTGCCACTGTTACTGTTCGGTGCATCGACTTCGTGACTCATTTGCGGACGAATAAAACGCTACCTGCCACTCGGCGTCTCCTTTGTGCGGCACGGGGGCTCGCGAGGGCTCCCGCGTTCTCGTTGTTGTCGCCTCGATGGCTTTCGACGGTAGCGAGATACAGAGTCCCTCGAGTTGCAGTCCGCACACCTCCGACTTTCCGATCGAAAATGGCGTCTGGTTTGTCACTAGAAGTGCTTTATGCATGGAGGATCCCCAATATCCCTAATATCCCCAGGTAACGTCAACAAGCAATTTCCATTGGTGCTATGTTGTTTCTAGAAAATGTTCGTTTTATCGAGAAAATTCTGCTATGCGCAGTTTCTTTTCCGAATAAAGATTTGTTCCAGATCGAGTCCCTTGATTGATAATCCACCAGTTCCGCCATTTCCGATCATGTAAAAAACAAGACCAATCAGGAGCAAGTCGGAGGTGTCCAAACTCTAAGGACCTTTGTAGATAGGCTGACTTATCGGTTCAAGATAATGTTTTATGCCGTAAGTTTTTGTCTTTAAGTAACGTGCAATGAGTCTTGAGTCTTAAACTAAAAAGCCGTTCTCTTTGTGATCGATGACAAACCACTGTATAATAAAAAAATGATAATTTGGACAAAGATTGGAGGCATAAAACATTGCCTTAAAAGAACAAGTCAGCCATTCTGGTAAGGACCTAACTTGGAGTGCGGCCGAGTAAGCGCTACGAAAGCTTCGAAGCGTTTCTTCTTCTTCATTTATCTTGTGGACCCGAAAAAGGGGAGAAAAGGAAGGCGAAACATTTCGAAGCATTTCTAGCTGGACCGCACCTTTGAGGTACTCTAACAGGATAAAAGCGAGAGGTCGGACGGCGCGGGCTCGGAAAGTTGCTCGCGTTTTCCGCGACGAGTCGCGGGGATTCGAGGGGAAGCGCGTGATATCGATCATTCGTGGATTTTTCCGAAACTTCTTCCGCGCAGAAAACGCCAGCCGAGCGTGCTCCATGACGGCAGGATAGGCTTTCGCGGAGAGCGCGAGCGAATCAAGGAGACGCGGAGACGGTGCCGTAATCGTGACGTTTCGCGAGGTTTCGGCGCGAGATCTTCCGCCTCCTTTCCATTCTCAGTGTCGAGCGACGATCGTGCGATCGGGTCATCGACACGGAGCGGCCGTTTCTTGCGAAATTTATCTCACCGCCACCTGGTTCGGTGGCGGGCGCGCGTGGAACGCACGGACGAGAGAGAAAGAGAGAGAGAGGAGGGAAGGAAGGAAAGAAGGAAGAACAGAAGGAAAGGAAAAGAAAGAAAGAAGGGGTTGCGCGGGAATATGGACATCGTAATCGAACGGCCGGCCTAGCTCTGCGTCGCTCGGCGCCGTTTTATTAAATCTCCCGTTCGCGGCGAGATCGCTTGGCGTGCGCGCGCAGTAAGGCGCAAACCGACGAGAGCAAGCAAACCAGTTTACGATATCTTAACAGGCTTACGTACGGCGAAACGAGCCCTTCCTGCCTCCCCCTGCTGCCCGCCTAATCTACGTATCGTCCCTGCGAGCCGAACGTTTCGCTTATCGACTGAAAAATGGCCAAGGACGTCGCGTATCTCCGCTCTTCGGGCTATGCCGGGCGGCACGGTGCGTGTACGATCGGGGTCTTACAGTTCGTTCACACTGAAGACGGCGACGACACATAGCCTCCTCCTCCTTCAACGTGTTCTTGGCGCCAGGCGCCTGCCGGTGCCTCCTTGCTCGCTGGTGGTAGCTCTTTGCTGCCGTCTCGGCTCGAGATGAGAAACGTTTGCGTCGTCGGTCGTCGTTAAATTTTGCGGCGGAATTTCACGTTGTAGTTCACCGCAGCTCTAACTCGTTATCCCGCCGATCTTCATCCGACGAAATTAGACTCGCTTCGTGGGTCTATCCCCTGCGAGGGGGAGGTGCCCCGTGTGTGATTTATGCTAAATAAGAAAGAGGGCCCGGGGAGTGGTCCCTTGTTAGGAAATTGCGAGGGTCTGCTTCGCTTCGCGAAGTGAATCGGAAGGAGGAGCGGAGAAATAAATAGCTACGCGCTATTATACAGCGCACGAGCGGGGGCTTTTTCGAGCGCGGCGGGAACGCGCTCGTGGGATTAACGGAAACTGGACTAAATCGGAGATTAATGCGTACGAATAATGCAACGGCGGGCCCTGAAAAAGATCGGAGTCGTTGAACCGTCGCCGCGGGGCACGCACTATGTTAATAGTATGGTAATGCGACACGAATCGGATATTACTGCTGGAAAATGCACGCGCCGTCGTGCCGGTGCACCGATAAAATGACTAATAAAATGACGATTACGCCGGGGCGGCCTAATGAGGAGAACCCATTAATCTAGTGGCGTGATTAGCGCGATGTAAACGGCGCGCGCGAAGGTCGACGGCGAGAATTCACCTATGCCCGATTATCTACGGGCACGCTCGTAGCTCATCGTCTTTACCTCCGGGCGGTCCGCGGTCGTACCGAAGGCATTTACCACGGGTCGTCGCTGCTGAATTCATTGCGCAACGTTGTATCTTTTATCCCCCGGCACGATGTTTTCGGCCTCGGACGAAAACGGCGCCGGCCGCCGAGGACTGTCGTCGAGACGAATTTTCACCGTGTGCGTTTTTTCCCGATTTTCTCCTTTTTCTCTGTATTTTAAGCGATGACGTATCTCTCGATACGTCACATTAGTATACGTGTTCAACTTAAATTTCTTTAGTAAAAACCACGTAATTTAATATCAAATATCATATTGTTTGAATGGAAATGTTTCACCAGCGTAAACCGTGTTATTTGATAGAAAAAAACAGTATTATTTAGAATCACGCTTTGTAAGACCGTTCGCAAAGGTTACCTGCCATCTGACCTTAATATAATATTATTTATTATTAAAAAAAAACACGCGTAATCACAATGCTTACTCATGTTCACACATAAATTTTCAGCAAAAAAACACTTTATTTATAGCGTCAAATTATACTCCTACAACATTAATTAATCGGCTTATCAGATCCGCACCATGTCTAACGGACAGAGCGACTCTTTAATGATTTTTCGAGAGTGGGTAGAACTCACAGATCACGCATTTCTCTTCGCTATAGTTCTTCAAACATGATTCACCGTGTCTATCTGACCCATAATGCTTAATTCAAGGCTTAATATTGTTCTAACATAGCGTTACTTGTTTTCAGCGATTTATTGCTCATAACAATCATTGTAATGTTTGAGTGAAAATACGAAAGAAATACGTTGTTTGACGCGAAGATATTTATCGTTTGAAGGAACAAACAATCCTGTTTGTCCAATCAAATATTCGTTTATCTACTCTATTGTAAAAGACAAATTTGTTTCCATTAAAGAAATATCATTAAATCCAAAGAAATATCTTCCTCTGTGTCAGGTATGCGCGACAAAACAACATAATGCAAGTTGCGTCGTTCTTCGTAAAAGAAAGGAAGACGTATGCTGCGAGTTAAATATAAACGGAGGAGTCACCGTGATTTTCGAGAGAGGGAGAGAGAGAGAGAGAGAGAGAGCAGTAACGCGCGGAATATTCTATTAGATAGAAGCCGGGAGAGCCGATCGGCGCAGATAGGCATCGGCGGTGCGCCTATTTCAGGACTCCGTTAACGTCGCCGTTCTTATCGAGCGGGAGCGCGATACTCGCGAAAAACATGTTCTACCGAGCCGATACAACGTCTCGCGCGCGCGCGCGCGCGCGCACGGAGGTTGCAACGACGTTAGAGGTTGCACGCTATCTTTACCCGCGTAATATCTCTATAATAGCCGTTAACGACTCGGCGGGTATAACGCGCGATAAATGCGAGTAAAACGCGGTAGCGCGGATTGAAACGTTAAACCGCAAAACGAGCGCACGGCGGCTGCTGCGCGTCCCGCCGCGCTGAATAAAGATACGCGAAACGCACCGGCCGGCGGTCGAGATATTTCGCGACCATTAAAATCATCCTACGCTCCTCTTTCTTTCCTCCTCCTCCTCCCTCTCCCCGTCTCTCAGCGCTGCGTCCTGGCCCGTTGCTACGCATTGTAGCTACATTTAACGATACATAACGCGCTCTCCGCCGTGGCCCATTAAGACGTGATTATCCTTAGACAATAGCCTTTTCATATTCCAGCAGTCGTTAGCGCAGGGAATGGGGTAGTAACCGAATTAACGAGTGTTCTCTCCGTGGCGTGCACCGCCGACGTGGATTTATCNGGGGGGGGGGGGGGGGGGGCTCGCGAAAGAAGCGCGCTGCCCCGTCAGAAGACAACGGTATCGCCATCGATATTGCCGCGGCGGGGCGTGCGATCGCTCATCGCCGCGTTCTTACCGTTAACCGTTTAACAACTCGAATGACCGTCGAAACCGGTGGGAAGAAAAACAACGATTGTTCCCGGACGCCCGGAATGAATATGGATCGCGTCGGTTAATTCTCGAGGAAGAAGAATGCCCCCGGGATATAATGGCGCGTAATGTTTTACGGTTCGACGTGCCTGAAGTCTCTCAGCTCCTCGTGATACCGACGTATTTTTGTGTGCGCCAAAATACGCTCCGTCGAGACCTTAAAAAGGTACGGTTCGAGGAGGCAGGTGGGGGGAAAGCGAAGTGTGGGAAAGAGCGAGGGGCAAACTTCGCGTCGACTTCGCGAGTTCGTTTCTCGAATATTAAGTCGAATTGATCCCAGACGAGCTCGGAGAGATCAGTTTTGATAAGATTTTCGTCCCCCTCCTCCGTGAAACCGGTGAAAAATATCACAGGGGGAACGCGCGATATCTCTCGCCCGGTGTGTATCCAGCGTGTCGGAGGCGTGCCGTCCGCTAGAATCGTTACTAATCGAATTAGCCGCGTAGCTCGCTAAACTCGATTCCGTCCGTTTTCGCGGCGTAATCGCGTTAATATTGGTCCGGGAAACAGGAAGGCCGGGCTTACCCACCGACTTCATTAAGAGCGCGCTTCTCGCGGGATCTCGCTGTCGCGTTTACTTCGTTAGTTAAGGATCTCGATAAGAGGGAGCGGCAACGGGGCGACGAGATAGGCTTCGCCCAGGTAGGAGTTCGTTGGCCTCGCGACGACGTTTCGCGCGCGCGTGTCGAGTTACCACGTTTAATTTACGCAAATTTCGGGTGAGAAGTCGCGTCGCGCGCGATCGCTATCTCGACGGTGGAGGCGATCGCGACGAAAATATACAGTTTGACCATTAGACTACCGATAGATGGTGGCGCGAGAGAGGTTGTGGAGGGAGGGGGAGGAGAAGAACAGCTTCTTGACAGCGTTCGTAGTGCGACTAACTCGCGCGGGTTAACGATCGCAGTTAGATCGCGCGAAAGACAGGAAATCGGGGAAGTCGACGGCGCGCGCGATACGCCTGAGTTTCGCTAATGATCGCGGTGGCAATTAGTTAGGGCCTCCCTGTATAAATCTTCTCTAACTAATTACCCTTTACACTCCCAACCCCCCGATGAAGACCACACGGGCTTTCTCGGGCCGACCTCGCGGTTAAACGCTAATTATTATCCTTGTCCGCGATAAATTAAACTGCCAGAGTCCACCTTCCACCTTTCGAATGGCTCTCGTGCGTATGCACGACGCGCTTGATGGAGGATGGCACGGACGTGGAGCGGTGCACTGCTCCTCCCCCTCTCCCTCCACCGTCCTCTCCTACCCCTCTATCGCTTGTTAGATTTGTGTTATCCTTCTATTCTGCGGAGTATTAATTCACGTCGCGAAAAATCGCACCCCTTACTCGCGCGTTCAGCGCTCGCGCGGACGCGCACCGCCTTTGGAGATGCCGCCCCACGTCCGCGCTGATCGAGAGGGACCGCAAGAGGGACGAGCGAGCGATGAGCACCGAGGGCTGCGAATAATGCCGCTGTTGCAATTTTCGCGCGCTCACTTTTTACTTTCGTTCTGCTCATCTCGCCCTTTGACGCGCGTACGTGTGGCGGATTTTTCCCGCCTTCCTCAGAGTCCCTTAATCCACTCGCGCGGATCTCAATGGGCTCGGTTTCATCGCGTCGCTCTTATCCAGTTACGCTCCTCGTGTTTTATTTCCGGCGTGTTATTTGCTGGTTTATGGCTTCTTTATGGAGTGCTATAGCTTCTCCTCTCTCTCTCTCTCTCTCTCTCTCTATTTATCTATCTATCTATCTATCTATCTTTCTCTTTCTTTTTCTCAATAAACACCGAGCAGTGCAGGGGGAATTCATATTGACCTGTGCTACCCATTTTTCACGATAAACGTCGGTAGTTCCGATAAATGGTGTTCTTGCGTGGGCCCATTACACCATCGTTAGCGACGCTCATCTAATTAGCTTCGCTATAGCCCGCTAATAAGACGCGCCGAGCTAGCGGCGCGAGTCGTGGAGGAGCGATACTACTCCGCGGATACTCGTAGTATTCACTTGGTAGGTTCCGGGCGGTATGTTCTGGTATTCGGGATGAAAGACACCGCGCAGTGTCGCCATCGTAAAACGGCCGGACCACCGGCTCTCGGTTTCGCGTCGTCGTCGTCGTCGGAACGGCGGAGAGCGACGTTAAAATGCGGCGGTGTGTCGATTATCGCGAATAGAGATTAACTAGAGATAAGTCGCGAAAGAGTCGCGTCTGCCGCCGCTTCCGCCCCATGCTTCCCCGCGTTTCGTCGCGATCTCCTCTCTCTCTCTCTCTCTCTCTCTCTCTCTCTCCGAGTCTTTGCCGGCATTTACCGCGAGAACCGAGCGAAGAGAACGAGAGAGCTCAGTACCACGTTTTAATTTTTAAAGCGCATAGCGTAACTCCGCCTTTAACACTCTTAAATTCCGTAATCGCGCGCCGAGTAAAATCCGCGAAATTTTCGCGCGCGAATACCGCGCGCGCTCGGAGAACTGGAATAATTCCGACGGAGCGGAGTGGGGCTTTTACCGCTCCGGGAGTAAGTAAGTATAGCCGAAGTGGATGAAGTTTATCTCCTCGCTCTCTCGCCAAGAGTCGGAATTACAGAGAACGATATTCGGGCGCCTTCCGTTACTGCAAATTAAACTCAGTTCGCGGGCGGTAGCCGGATCCTTTCGGAAGTATCGTTTCCTCCATCGTCTCTCGCAGGGGGGAGGAAGAGGGAGGAGGGAGGGGAGGACGGATTCACTGTATCACCGTTGGATTCTCGGAGGGAGGAGAACTTCCTCCCCGGGAAACGTTCTGGAAATGATTCGGTGTTGCTGCTGGTGCTGGTGGAGGAAGAGGTAACGGAAGGTCGTGCCGTGACCTTCGCTCCTTCGGAACTGTCGGGAGCTCGTCCCGTCACGTAGCTTCGATACGACGCGTAATGACAGCCCCGAAGAGAGCGGCCAATGGCGAATCCGGTCGCGACGTTTGAATAGATTGCACCGGTGCGCAGATCGGCCATCAGCATCATCATCATCATCAGCATCATCATCATCATCATCATCATCATCGAAACGTGATCGCTACCGGCATTAGCTTACGCGTTTCCCAGACGCAACAATCATCACCAATTTGCCATCCAGATATTGCCGCGCATAGATTCACCCTCGCTATTCCAGCTCTCCTTCCTCCTCTCTCCACGAGAGTCGTTCGTAATCAATCGGAATGATGTTCCGCGATGGACAACTTCCGTCGATAATATCCTCGCATGAAGTGATGCTGTTTCCGAGTGGACTTTCCGTGGAACTTTTCTCCTACGATCTTCCCCGAAAAGTGAATTCTTATCAAGCGTCTGGAGACCCTGTTGAAAATTTCCAAGTGGATTCTCACGGAAATCCAATTTTACCTCGCGATCGTAAAACTTTCTCATCGCGCACAATGATATATATCGTTTAATTAAAAAATGATTGTATTTTTCGCGAATTTTTGCGCCAGTTTCAACACGTGTAAACATTGCTATTTTTTTTTATTTCAGACTCCCAGATGGAACAGGGATACAGATCGGAGGTGCAAGAACGAGCGCTCGTGGTGTCGCTGCAGATGTTCAGCCTGATCTTGGAACGCGGGGTATCCCTGCTGAAGGCTCAGCTAGACAGCGGGAAGGAACCGAGGCTGGTAGTCGGCGAGGATCTGCAAGTGCTTCTACCGGCTATTAAGGTACTTTCCCTCTTTCCCCCATCATCACGGGTCAATACGTATCGCGGCGGAGCGAAGTCTTAATTACGTTTCACGACGCGAGTCGGCCCGTAAGTCAATTTCCGAGTCGAAACGTTCACTCGATTACATCCATCGTTCGTGGCTCGCTATTACGAGATAATTAGATCCGGAACAGTGACGATCAACCTCTTCACTTCGCTTCTGCAGCCCGCGGATAAATATTCCGGTAATTCGAGAGTTCTTCGATAAACGATTAACGTGCGGAGAGAAAGATCGCTGAAGAAAAAGTCTTGTCCGTATTTGAACGTTTCCATCCGCTTCCGTTGTTAAATCGGAATAACCGATCGCTGGTTGTTGCTGGCCGTCACTGGTCCAGATAGTCTCGTGTTTGCACCTGGAGCCAACCTGGAAGGCGCCAGGTTCTCCTCTCGCGAACCCGATCCTCCTCGGCGATCCTCGCTGTCGCCGTGGTCGCCGCCCTGCGCTCTCGAACGTGTCTCTAACCGGCTGAGAATTTATGGAGCGCCGCGAGAGTTTCGCACCCACGCAAGGTCTGCCGGTGGCCGGTGTCAGGCCCAGAACCCGGCCCGTTCGTGTGTCTCGACTTATTATGCAACTCGACGTTCGCGATTAATGCTCCTATCGCACGTAAGCCGTGCACACGCACGGCCGCTTCATCGATTAAACGTCGTTTCGCGATCGAACGTCGGTAATCTCGACGGCTTCGGTGATTTTTCTGGCTCGGAAACTGGACCCCGAGGAAGACGATTGAAAAACGGTACGATAGTCGCGATGTAATTACATTTAAGCTGATCGGATGGCTAAATCTTGTTAAAAAAAAGAACCAGACGAGGATCCATATGGGAATTCCATGGCTGCTCCTGGGGATTTGCTTTAAATATTCAAGTTCTACATCGAAAGAAGGATTTGGTAATAAGTGTTAAAATCTGATGAATATTTACCGACAAAATATTTGATTAATGCAATCAAATAATTTAGTTCCCATATATTATATATACAATATTGCAGTTCTGTGTTTATTGTATATTTAGTGTGTGGAACTAAATTATTTCGTTACTGTAATGAAATATTTGCTTGGCAAATATCCATCAAGTTTCAGTACTTGTTATCAAATCTCTCTTTCAGTGTAAGTAACAATCCATGTGGATTTCCAATATCTTATATGGACTCGCGAGAGTTCCTTTGGATTTCCGTGAGGACCCATCTGCAAATTTTCAACAGGGGAACGAACAGTCAGGGTGGGATGATTGGGAATGACGTTTAGAGTGTGCGAATGCGACGCGAATTTGACTCGTCTAGCTCGCTCGTCACGTAACATAAAAGTACGTTTCGACGGTGAAAAAGCAGTCGTCGCCGGACGGCTGTTCGATCTTATTGCGTTTCGTTCGAGCGTCTCGTCCGGGGTTCAGCGTAGTTACATTAAATAGTCCCGGCTCTCGAGATGAGAGAAAAAGGTGTATGGATGGAAAAAAAGGAACAATGATTACTATCGGAATGCGAGGTGATACAAGGAATAATAGGTGGACTCGCGCTTACGACCGAGGTGAGACCATTAATATTACCGATAAAATAGACGCGATACAAGGCCGCTGGAATACGTTTCACTTTATGAGGATGGATGGACGTGCTCGATGAAAAAAGTGCCTCGCGAGAGAGTGTCTATAAATAGCGAAGTACTTTCGCGCACCCTCCGACAGTTGAGGACTTGATAAGGCTCTGTGAGAGTGGGAGATTTAAAAATCCGGAAAAGGGTATTTTACTCCAAATAACACTTCCGTGTATTCCGAGGCAGATACCAGTGTTTTTCACTCAAAACTTTAGTCGTCCGAAACTTCTACCTTTGTGCGTCGTCCAAATCTTCCTCCTGCAGACAACACTCACAGCTCCGTTACCGTTCTTGGCGCGTGTTTCCCGCCGGGAAACACCCTTTTCCAAAAAGTACGACGCGAGCGACTTCGTATTTTGACGCCCAGTCGTCGTTGTTGTTGTTTTATTTTATATTCTCACGTTTGTTCCTCCGTGTTTCTGTTCTTTAGATCTGGTGCGACTGGATGCTCTGTCATAGCACGGTCTGGAACCCGCCGCCGTCTTGCACGGATTACAGAGTCGGGTAAGTTTGGCAAACTCGATAAATAAAGGAAAATTAGTGCGACGTACGTATACGCCAGCTCCGTGGTAATTCCGCGCCCCTCGGCGCGGCGCATAATCTCTTTACTGTGTTTTGCGACGTACGAATAAGTTCCGCGCTCGAATTACGTACGGAGGCTGTTCGGCCTCGGATTAATTACAACTTTGTTGCGCGCGCGCGTTAACCGCGCGTCGCAAAGCCCCTGGCGCTGTTAGGGTTAGAATTACCTGTGAAAATGAACGTCGCGCGCTCGGTCGCCGATGTATCAGACTCGCGGCCGACGTAGCAAGAATGCCCGATATATCTCGAACTTTCTGATCCTGCGGTCTGCGGCCTGCCTGAATCGCGGACCATCGGCTTTCCAGCCCAGCTACGATATTTATGATAGTCGGGAATTTACGCTGTGCGTAAAAATGCGCGCGCGGCCGCCTTCATTAAAGCCCGCGCGCGATGATACCTCGGCCTCATCAAGGTATGCGAAGTCGTAAATAACAGATCACTAAAAAATCGCTCGTTATTCGGGAGCGTTGGCATCTGTTTATTCGTAATCGTCATTTCGACTCACAATCAACGGCTTGTGTTTATTCGATGTTTATTGCAGCACGCGGTAACCAGTAATTATCAATAATCTGCGCGCGGCAATTAATCATTTATCACGCAATGATTGTAATCGTGTGAGAGATGTAATTTCAGTTTTTCATNTTTTTTTTTTTTTTTTTTTTTCTTATAAACGTTCGAACTTGGGTACGAATAAAAGGTGGCTCGAAGGTTGCGGCAGTCCGGAGGTTAATTATTACCTCGTGATTTCGGAGCCCACGAATAATATTGCGGAGATCGAAATTAATCACTTCCGAATGTAATGATCTTTTCACGTTTCGGGAGGGAAGGACCGCGAAGGACGATATTAATTCAAGAATAATAGCTATTCGATCGTCTCTCCTCGGCCTCGGGGTTCTAACTCTTCCTAGGTCGCGCACGAACGCGAAGCACTTAGCACATACTGACGCCTGACCTTGGTGGAACCTAACATGCTCGAAGCGGGGGATCATCAGCGCGCGAAGTGCTACCGATCGTGTCGGGACCTGCTCGTACTTGACGAGAGAGTATCGTATCGAAATAAATTATAGTCAGGGTCACGCGAAGACCTTAGGCACTCCGGCTTTTCGGAAGTTTCCACCCTCGAGCACCTTCAAAGCGACTTACCGAGCCGAGAGATTTCCATCTCTCGCGATCAACTCGGAAGTGGAACGCGCTTCTTCGAAACCGAGACTTTCCCTTTCCGAAAAGACCGGTTGCTCCGCGATCAGGCTTGTCTAAGATTCACCAAGGACCCCACGCTTTCGGCATAGGAGCCTCACGAATCGAGATTACAGAGCGATCGGCAGTAGCGTGGCTGCTCTTTTCAGGACTTCGATTCGTCGTGCGGATGTCGCCGTTGTTCTCTCTTTCTCGGCCACTCTCTCGCCGTCTCCTCCGCGCTCGTGTTCTACGAGAGCCGATATCTCACGGGGGGACGTGATGGAAGTGAGCGTGGCGTAGGTCACGGTCAACCGCTGCATCGTATCGAGGCTCGATCTCTCGAGTCGCGCGACTCGTGCAGGTTCCCGCGGCACTATTTCTACACGCTTCTCTCGAGCGTCGCGAATGCATAAGTTACTGTCCCCCCTTTAATTATTACCGCATCGGTTCTAATTTCAAGGGGGTGAGCGCGAGTTTCGCGGTATGGTCTACATCTTGCTTTTGTCAAACGGATTAATCCTCCGAAGAACGTCGGCAAAAAAAGAGAGAAAAAGAGGGAGAGAGAGTAAGGGATAGAGAGAGAGAGAGAGAGAGAGAGAGAGAGAGAGAAGGCGAAGAAGAGATAGATAGATAGACGGAGAAAGAGAGAGGAGGGAGATTTGTAGGGTGGCTTTTCGCCAACTCGCGCCGCATTCGGCCCCGTCGCAGCTGCGCGGAGCGACTATTAATTCAGGTTGACACTTGAGGTGTTTTGAATTATGGCTGTTGGTATCGGACTATTAATTTCGTCTCGCGCGCGCTGTGAGAAACTCGCAGGTAAAGACGTCGCGACACCCGCGGCGGCCGGACGACGACGTTCCCGTGGCGCGACACGTGTTCGTGATTGTAACGTTCCGTGTCGTCTCCGGTTGATAATACTCGCGGGGAGGATCGCGCCGCCGCGATTTCGGCCGACGAATTTTCGAAAAAGAGACGAGAGAGAGAGAGAGAGAGAGAGAGAGGTCGATGGCGTGAACGCACGCGAGATTTGCCGCGAGAGATCGATTCAATTTGACCCGATGATTTTCCACTCGCCGAACCCGCGCGAGATAATGGATTTCGAGTCGAGCACCTCGTTCGTTTCGCGAGCGGTTCGGTCGCCGAATTCCGGCGCGCCTCGCGCTGACTCACGCCGCTAAATAAGGGGCCCGAAAGCGCGCTACGAGAAGCGGGGAAACCCCGACACCCTGTGGCGCGCTCGAGGGCCCGAGGGCCAGCGTTTCACAAAGGATCGCGCGCGCACGGCGCGTCTCGAATTGATCATCCGCGAGCGTGAGCGAATACTTTTGGGCCGGCGCGAATACGAGGCGCGCTCGTAGAGAGGACGAGAAGGGCGGAGAAGGAGAGAAAACGCGCGAGCTCGAGCCGTTCATCTTATCGACGGCGCTTCGTCGTCGTCGTCGTCGCCGCCGCCGCTTCGGCGCGAGTTTCGCTAATGAGATAAAATAAAAGAAGAATAAGAGCGAGAGAAAAGAGCGCGAGAGTCACGCTTGTCCGACTGATGCAATCTACCGTCCATTAAACGAGCCTCAAGGCTCCCTCTCCTTCTTAGCTTCTCCTTTTCTCTACCCTTTTCTCTCTCTCTCTCTCTCTCTCTCTTTCTCTCTTCCTCGCAACGTCGTTTCTCCGGTGCTTCTTTGCGTAACCAACGGCCACTATCCGGCTGGATAGGTTAATTATTGTTGCTCGTTAGCGATTAACAATTACGTGAGTCAAGCGTTTCCTTGGCAAGGACGCTTGCCACGGCAGCGCGGGACGACCGCCGCCGCCGATCCTCTCCTCGATCTTGATCGCCGCGTTGGAACGGCACGAACGCGCAATTCTACGCGGACTTCGCGACGCGAGTCTCGTGGCAGGCGCGATTAACCGATGACCTTTAACGACGCCAGTCGATTAATCGCGCCGGAAACCGCGAGTGGCGCGCGCACTTTTCCTCGCAGCGAAATTAAGCGATCGGTTAAGTCCCTTCGTGATCCTCACGCCAAGCCTCTCTCGCGCATCGTCATCGGGGTCGTATCCTCCATCGTTAAAGTCCCGATGTGACACGCGCTGAAGCGAATAGAGGCTTTCGGATCTTTGCATAACGCGTCACGGAAGATTGATCGTGGAACTTGGATTTTGTGAGGAAACTATACGAATGTTTTCGGTACACTGAGAAGATTTCTTTGGATTTAATAAAGTTTCTTTAATTGAAATAAATTTTTGTACTTTTGGAATGGAGCAAGTGAACGTTTGATTCAACACGCAGGATTGTTCGGTTTTTCTCGGACAATAAATATCTTTACGTTAAATAACGTATTTCTTTTGTATTTTCATCCGAATATTGCAATGGTTGTCACAAGCAATAAATTAATTGAAAGAAATAATCTATGTTAGTAAACTATTAGAAGGGAACTTTTTTGTTTCAGTGGAACAATGTTTAATATATAATGAAGTAATTTTTTTTTATGAAAATTAAATATTTTCTTTAAATAATATTATTTTTCTAACAAACGACATGTTTAGTGAAACAGCATTTTCATTCGAATAAAATGATTTCGATATTAAATTATGTCGTTTACATTAAACAAATTCAAGTCCATCACGTATACTAAATCCAGCGCTGCCATCGCAGTCACCTTTTTTTGACAAGTCATTAAAAAATTCACAATCGTCCAAAGCGGATCACATTTTCCAGTCACTTTTTCTTGAGCTATTAAGCTGTCGTTAAATTTATAAAACATGATCGTTCTATATATATTTTTGCCGTCTCTCTTAATAAAATTGCTCTAAAAATGTACTTATATCATTCATATCATTGGTTTTCTTTTTATCATGAACTTTCAAACCGCGATTATATTATGATTATAAACCGTATTATGAAAAGAACTCGCTATATGTTAAGTTATCCAAAAATAATCCTGGCAAAATAAGATTAAGTGTTACGTAAATGGCCTTAGTCTCAGAATTTAACAAATAATGTCAATTTTGGTTACTATTTTGATATCTGAGAGATCACCTTTTCTGCCAAGAAGCAATCATCTTACTTTTTTTTGTCTCGATGATTGACAGTGTTACGAAACCCGAAGGTTTACTTAGCCCCAAAGTAACCCTTTTCTCTCCGCGCTAGAAAACGTTTTACAGAATCGCACAGTTGTGGTTCGCCTTCGAAAAAAATCAGGAAAAGTTTCGTATGGCGAGGGTTTGCGTAGCTCGCCTAACAACGCTTCGTATCGAAATCCGTGTAGTAATAATACATCGAAATCATTTTGCGCACATTTTCAACGAGGAGAAGCAGCGTCCGCGATCGGGAACGTTGGGAACAAAAGGGCGCAGTTCCTCGCTCCCAGGCACGGTTTTAGAACGCGGCATTCGTCGCGTTAAGAATTAATAATTGAGCGGGCGACTTTAGCTTTACAGTAATACGGAAGTGGTGAATGGAAACGTATGCCCCGCCGCGGGTAGATCATTAATAACGTCGTCGGAACGAGCCGTATACGAAGTACATTAAATGTATAAATCCGTGATCTATTATTATTATCCACCGGCGCGGCGCATTACGCGGGCTCGCCGCAATAATTTCCAATATGTAATTCTCGACATTGGTAATAAATAGTCGCACGGGGATATATCATATTCGCGCGAGGGCCCGCGCGCTCGTCCCCCTCCCCCTCTCCCTCTTTCGCGCTCGAGCGCGCGGGAGACGCGCGCACTCTTCGTCTTCGCGCCACAAATGGTCGGATATAAATTTTATCAGCCGTCCGTTTTTCAATCGCACCTACTCTCTCGCACCTCTCTCGCGCGTTTATACGTCTCGTCGTAAATACGAAATCTCGCGCGCGCTCCCGCACGCGAAGAAGGCGTGCGAAAATCCGAAGACGGAGCGCGAGGCACGTTTCGCACGTCGCCGCTCGGCACGGAAACCGCGAGCGAGTTAGTCCACCGTAGCCACCGGTAAACGCACTTTCGTGCGGCGAAACAGTATTTTCGGTAAACAGGATTTCGTTGGAAATCTCGATCCCCCCTCGGTAGAACGGGGCTAATTGCACCTTGTGGCGAGAGATTCGTCGCGTGACTGAGATCGCCGCGGAGTTCAAAACACTTGCCTCATGTCAGGCGTTCGCGAAGCCAGTAGTCGGGGAGGCGAATTACCCGCTGCCGCGTTCCTTTTTTCATAAATAAATATTTGATCAAGTTGCTGTGCTCACACAGCCGTCAATCTATGTATACATATTTTTCTCTTTTTCGAGTATTCACGTCGCCGTCGTCTTTACGATCGACAATGAGGGATCTTCGCGACGCTGGGAATTACTTTCGGGCCTCGCCGGAGGTGCAAGAAGGCCTCTGTCGATCGTGAGGCGTGGCTTCAAATAATGCGCGGTGTGTTAAACGATCTAGTAAAAAACATACTCGGCATAATTAAGGACTAGTATCGAATCGGTGCGTCGCGAAATCACAAATCACGTTCGATGAGTCAGTCCTCGAGGTGAGGCCGATCTGATCGCGCGGGACGGACCTGTCTTCCGACCTTGATACCTCCGGGGCCCTTCTTCGGCTACTTTCGAACTGCGCATTAGAAGAATGATCCGTTCCTTTTTAAGAGTTTCGTTGAATCACGAGGGATTTTTGTCGCGGGCGAGATTCTTCCGGATTCTCGACGGATATTTCGTGAATATGCTTCATTCGATCCCCCGCTTTGTTACAGACCGCCCGGAGACGTGTGGAGCAGACTGGCAACGATGGTGAACCTTCTTGAGAAATTAAATTACACCGGGACAACCTTGATTCAAGCCAAGGAAGCCGAGGGTCGCGAAGAAGGTAAGGAAATGTCAGCTAATGGTCCCCGCTGTCTTTTGTGCGCGACGAACGACTTCCGTGACGCCGTCGTTCGTCGATTATTATTTTACCTAAAGCGGAACGCGCGAAAGACGAGTCGAAAATTGCGAGGTTCGCGCGAAAACGGCGAATTAACGGGGAGAGACCCCGGGTTGCCGCGAATCGCCGGCGTAAATTCGATCTTTCTCGCGTCCGTTCCGAATTGGATCCGCTTGATCCTTGCATCTGCGTTCTCTGTGTAAATCCGCGACCCGGAATTCGGCGATATCGGCGACAATGGCTCTACCGGACGAAAATTCGCAGAACACAATGGATTTTCGAGTTGAGCGTGTAAAAAACGCGGAGGAGAGAAGTGGCAATCGTACGTCTCTCTCGATCACGTCTCGTGCGAATCTCACGGACGGACCTGGACCAGGCTTAATCGAAAAAGCCGCGTTCCTCGGACGGGGAAGTCGGTGCCCGGTCTGTTGACCCGTAGGTAGCTGGCGCGACGGTTGCGTAACGGTGAATACGTTCGACATGACCACTGCAGTGCCATTCTCTGCGGCCGTTTACTAGCGAGTGGCCAATGGTCTTTCAACGTGCGCGCGAGCCACATCGCGCGTCTTCCACTGTATTCTCGTCGCGCGCATGTTATGAATACACAAATTGCATTGCCCCGAAGCTCATTCACGTGCGGCCCTCGCGAAGACAACTCGACAACGAAGACGACGACGAGTCGACGATGAAAATATCTCTTTCTCTCTCTCTCTCTCTCTTTCTCTCTCTATATATAGGACCAATAATTTTGTCCACCTGGAATATATCCGCTATTTTGAGAGATATGAAAATATTTTAATTACGAAAGTTGTACGATATGAAGAAGATCATAATATAGCTAGCAATAATTTTTTTGTGGATGGAGGACCTTTGGAGATTTCAAGGAGATTTCACTTCCGTGTTTTAAATTGGCATGCTTTATACTTTTTTATCCTTAATGCAATAGCGGATGTTTAGATGATTTCAACGACTTATAATACAAGATGATTCGGCATTAAATAACAGCGCAAAACAATGATTCTTGCGTCACAAGAAGTGTGTTCGGAGAGATATCCGTTTACATCAACGCAACATTGCAATCATCGAATTCCTGAAGTATTTCTTATCATTTCCGGATTGATTGTAGCACATGCTGCAGTAATTCACTGCGATTACAGTACAACGACACAGCATACCAAGAAAAGTCAACCACACCAGAAAATATGAAGCAGCGAATGAGTGTCGTTGTACTATAATCGCAGTGAATTACTGCAGCATGTGCTGCAATCGATCCGGAAGTGATAAGAAATGTACGTGCTTCAGGAAATGGACGATTGCGATGTTGCATTGATGTGAACGGACATCATTTCGAACACTTCTTCATCATCGCTGTTTTACAACTCCATTATTTAATACCGAATGATCTTGTACTATAAGTCGTTGAAATCGTCTGAACATCCGCTATTGCATTAAGGATGAAAAAGTCTATCACGCCATTTGATAAAATGATGGAAGTGATCTTTGAATTTCTGAAGCGTTCCCATGCAAGAACAATTATTATTAGCATATTGTCGCTCTCTTGATACCACACAATTTTCGTAATTAAAATATTTTCATATCTCTAAAAATATTCCAGATGGACAAAGTTATTGCCCTATTCTGTATATATAATTATAATATATTATATAATAATTTTAATGCATAAATTTTCCTTTTATACTTTTTCGTAACGCTCTTTATATGTATCATTATTTTTCTGTTCGATACAATATTATATTATATTAATTTCGCTCTCTGTGTCAAGTAAGATAACCCAAGGCTAATAAATCTCTCTCTCTCTCTCTCTCTCTATTAATTTTTCGACGAGCATGTTTCGCGAACGCGTTCTCGTGTAGCGCGCTCGTTGCCGATACATCCGACCGAATAATAATAGATACCGCGAGTAAGAAAGGTGGAGTCGCGCGCGAAGACGCGCCGTGCGAGTCCGTCTCGCGCGGAGCCACCCATCACAATTAATATCCGTCCGGAGGATAATTATGACCGATACATCGGCGATTAATATCGCGCTAGTAATGAATTCGCTTGTTCGATGATAATCCATTACGCTCGTGCGCGGCGATATTTTATCATTTACGTTATATTCCTCGCGTCATGGTGGTGCGAGATACTACTTGCCGCAGCGTGTGTCGATCGTTCATTAGCGGCGCGCGAGAGACTTTGGATCGGCACATAATGAAATATAACAATGAGACGCTAAGAATAACACCATGCGTAACGCGAGAAAGTACGGGAGAGAGGCGTTCGAAGACGCTTCTTATCACCGGCAACTCAAAGGGACACGTGCAAATATCGCGCAGAAGGGGCCAATTCTTATTTATATATATATATATTCATTTATTTAAATGAAAAATATCCTTTGATTTACAATAAATGAAAGAAAGAGACGAGAAAGAGATATGTAAAAATATCAACCAAATTTAAATAGGCTCTGTCGGTTATTAACAAAAATTGCTAAACAAGGTTACTATATAGTGAAGAAAGGTAGATTGAAATAATTACTCCGATACTCTTTACGAAATTTCTACCCGGATCAAGTAATATTTTGCTTGGGAAACATCTTACTTGTTCCAAGTTGATTTTGTTCCAAGTAAAAATTTGCTGAGGAGTATTGGAGTAATTATTTATTTAAATCTAATACTTTTTTCTATGTACCTACGGTTATTGACTGAAGATAGATTGGCCAAGATAGATTGGATAAGATATATATTGCTACAACAGTCACGAATAGGTTCTTATTGGCCAGTCCATTTTACCTCGGATTCTGATTGTTTCGGCCCCCCAGTTACGTCGTGATGTCGCGTTTTAGTCTCTCTCGATTCCACGATGCGAACAAACGAACATGAAATCGCGATTTCACGCGGTGGTTATCACCGTAGCGACGGGCCGATACGAAAGCGACCGACCGCGAACGTAGCCGCACGCGTGTATCTAGCGAGCGGAGGGGTCGCGAGGGGTCCTTTTTTATTTTCGTCAAATCGCGCCAGAGACGCGATCGCGAGTTCGGTCTCGAACTGGGTCTTCCAACGGGTCCGGTCGCGTGGAAACGAGCGTTCCAGTTTCGCGGCGCGTCCTTGCTCGCGGTACACTTACCTCTAAACCGAGTATGTGCGCTGGACGACAAGCGCGTCACTCATAGTGAATATCGCTGCGCGCACGTATCGCCGAGGCAGAACCGCGATCGCTGATCACGGCTGACTAGAATTAACAAGCTCGTCAGAACTGCGGCCGACCGTAGCCGACCGAAATCAGCCGTGCGCGATGGGAGACACGTTATTAGTCACTGTAACATAAACTTACGGTATTTTTTTCACGATTTGCGATCGCCCCCGAGTCGTATCTGGGCTATAGAGAGGCGTGTGCACGGAAAATTGCCGTGAATTTTGGGGATTGGCTCTACGCGAACATGACCTGCCGCGTATTATCGAACTCTAATGCCGGGCACGGATGGCGACGACGGGTGGTCAGAATGCGATCGCATTTTACCGATTCTAAACGCGCGGCATAAACATCTGAGCTCCTTTCGCGATACGTGATATGTGCCTTACCGCGTGTCGTTCGCGTAAATTCAGGGTCACTGCGGCTAGGGCGACACGCCGGTCGAAGGGGAGCAGATTTGGCGCGGGAAACTTGATACGAGGAGCATCGGCATCGTGGCATATAGCAGCGGACGTATATCGCTTGCTATTTGTTTCAGAATTGGAACTCGTGAAACTGCCGGAAGACATCACGTTGGCGGGATTCACTCCCCTCATGCTGAATCCCCAGGATCCTTCCTACGTGGAAAAGACTTTGGTGGACATGGTGAGCGCACAGCTTCCAAGTTGCTATCGTTAAGATTTACGTTTTGTTGATAGTTATTGGAAATATTCAAATACTTGATCGATAACTATTGATAAAGGTTGAAATTAAAAACGGAGAGAATTTTGCTATTAATTGTGTTGTTAAGTCAATAGAATTTCCAACGGCACGCTATTGGAGTAAATTTGCTTGATTCAACAACGATGTCATTGATAACTTTAATTACTGAAACAATACATAACGTAGTAGTTTTAACGATATTTGCCAGTGAATCGAGCAGAAATTTACTCGAATCACTGTTGGGAATTTTATTGATTCCACAACACTTTTCCCGTGTATTATTGTTTCTCTCGCTGAAGGAAATCCCGTACTCGCGTCTCGGCCGAAAATCTCCAGAGGTCTCGCGTATTTGTCTACATCGACGCTGCCCGGATATCATTCATCTGCGTTGTATGTCGCACAATGTCAATGGATCGGATACATTTTCACGTTTCAGGAAGTGGCTCAGGTGTGCCTGAGGATAAGCAAGATCCTCTTTTTCGGTCAAGTGTTCTTGTGCGGCTTGGAGACACCGGTGCTGAAACTGCAAAAGAGCGAGACCGGCGTCAGCGAATACGTCTCCGTGGTCGAGGCCTCGAGCACGAGTTTGCCGAGTTCGCCGCCGGAACAGGTACGTAACTGTCGTAAATCTCGTGTCCCACGAGAAAACGCGCGTAGAGGAGCGGAGCTCCACGCTGAGCACCGCGGATTCCGGATCCGATCTCCTCCCGAAAGCATCCGGCGAGACCGAGAGCGCTTGAGCGAGACGATCGCGGTCCATCTATCTCGAGGCTGTCCTTAATTTATCCCGATATTGTAGAAAGTAACGGTGAAGTGAGACGAACGCGAGAAATTTCTGGTAATAAAGATACATCACGATTCACGGCGCTCAACCCTGACAGCGAGAATTCTTTTTAATCCCCCGGAATCGAGCCTTCAGCAATATATATGACTCGGATTATCGCGATGCACATTCAACTCCCGTCCCGAAAGCGATATAAATATTAATTACGAGTGCGTCAGAGGAACGTTGAGGTTAACGAGATCGGATTTCTTCCGCTTTGGGACTTTTGGTAAAATCCGGTCGCCGCCACGGCTCGTTATTCCAGGAACAAATTTCTACGACGGAATTAATTTACCCCCAGAGCGACTCGGAGCTCCTAGTGGAGAGTTACAGCGAGGGGGAGGAGGAATCGATTTCCAAGCTGAGGAGATTACCCTCGTGCAGCGTGCCCGACGATACGACGGCTCCCGTGGCGGCGGTCGAGATAAGGTCGCTGATCGAGAGGAAGGAAGAATTGGAGAGGCGGCAGCGGAAACAAGATCGGCATCGACAACGGGTGCAGGTGAGTCCCTCGAAACACCCTACGGCGATCTTGTTCGCGCATATAAGCGGGAATGATCGATCGATCCGTCGACGCGATAAACAGCGTCGATGAGCCGCTACTTATTACGTTGTTACGTGAAAATGCCGGATTAGAGTCCCGATCGCGTCAACCGCCGGCGATCGTTATCGCGCCACGGCGATAAAGCGTGATTTCGAACTCCCGGATTCACCGTGATCGCGACGCAGCGCGTCGAAATCGATTTTCAACACAACACCGGTTCGATCGCACCTGCAACCTCTGCGATCGAGCGAGGCGCGCCGAGGGAATCGACGAGGAATTTCGCCGCTTTCAAATTTAGCTCGCTTCGCGCGCGACTTCTACGCCTTGATGAAGACGCCAACGTAGATTTCGCCGTCGAACGGTCGTGTCTAACCGCAATACCAATCCGACCATCGCTCCGTACTCGTGTTTCTCGCGCTTTTCTTCTCCTTCGGCTTGTCTTCCTGCCTCGAGAGGGGAAGAGAGAGAGAGAGAGAGAAGTGACGGGAATATCTTGCGAGAAACACATTCGTCGGGGCTAAGTCGAACTAAATCAAGAGATTACAACGCGTTGCCTGCCACGAAAGAAGCAGAGGAGCCCTGCCACCCCCTTCCCTCCGCCCTCCCACCGCTTCTCTTTCTTTTCGCATTCCTCCACCCCCTATCACACCACCCTTCGCCTTTGCCGTCCTTTTATTTCGAATCGCGATTCTCTCTCGCCGCAGACTCTCGCAGCACGCAAGCCCGCCGTTTTTATTTACGGCATCGAAACTCCTCCTTTTTGCATATTTATTATCCTACCTCAGCTTGGGGCCGGATTTTGTGCATACTATGTGGTCGGCCGTGCACTCTCTCTCTCTCTCTCTCCCCCTATCGTTCTCGGCCCTCGCGAAGCGATATCTTTCTTCTGGAAGAAAAAGAAAGAAGACGGAGGGGTAGGGGTGAGGGGAGAACGGAGCAGGCCGGCCTATACGAAGATCCTGTACACGCGGGATTGTCCTGTTTTTCAGCTCGATTTTTTCAGCCCGCATATAAGCTTCGCATCCGAACGGTAAGCGTGCGAATACAGATGTACGCGTGTTCCGAGCGAATGCAACGAGAAACGTGGTATAATAAGGGAAAAAATGCGGTTGGCAGCGGTTTTGAATATATTAACAGGTCGTGCGAAGAAAAAGAGAAAGGGGTGGGGGGGAAGGGCGAGGGAGGATGCGGTATATCTTCTCACGTCGTTCCCCATGGAACCTATCAAATTCAAGACCCCGGAGCG
Organism: Dinoponera quadriceps; assembly: GCF_001313825.1. Classification (NCBI taxonomy): domain Eukaryota; kingdom Metazoa; phylum Arthropoda; class Insecta; order Hymenoptera; family Formicidae; genus Dinoponera; species Dinoponera quadriceps. Next base: position 2,056,286 of record NW_014554899.1, on the reverse strand, counting down.
TCTCTCTTCGCCTCAGTTTGCTCAGGCCGCGGTACGCCTGCGACGTCGGGAAAATTCACGCGAGCGATCCGCCCGCGAAATTCGCCCCGTCTTGCCGCGGGTTTTATCGGGCTTTCCCACGGCATCCGAGAGAAGGCGGTATAAATTTCTCCCGTATCTCTTGAATTTTTCGAGCGGCGCGCTTTTATCAGGAAACGAAACTGGAGGCGAAACGCGCCCGGCGGAGAGAGATCCCCCCTGCCGCCCCGCTCCCTTCCTCCTCCTCCTACGCCGTGTAGAATTGTTTCGAGGATAAAGTTCGGCGGGAGTCCGGCATGACCCCGTCGCGAAATAAATAGCCGCGATATCGTGGCGTCGGTAGTTTGTTCGACAGCCCCGATGCAGTTTTATCGCCGGCCGTGCTTCTTCCGCGCGGCGGACGTTCCGCTCTTTTTTGCTCGGACCTGCGTTCGCATTCGACTTTTCTTCCTCGGCAATTCCGACCGAGGAAGCGCGATAACGGGCCGAACGTTAAACTCCTCGCGCCGTTTTTCACGTCGTTTCGCGCGACTCGGCTGAGTTTTCTCCTTTGGCACCAATCGAGCGGTCGATCAGGGTTCCCTCGTTCCTACGTCAAACGTCGCGTTCCACGATTGTCGCGCGCGTTTTCACGAGAGAGCGAGGAGTTTTCTTTTTTTTTCCTCCTGCAAAAGTTCGAGCATTCGGCCCCACCGTTTTCGTCACGCGACGCTCTCATCGTCGGGATAACGCGCGGCTCTCCTGCGCGCTGCGTCGGAAACTCGCGCGCGCGTAAGCCTATTTTAACGCTTGAATGAACCCGCGCCGCGGAATGTAGAACAATCCCGCCGCACGCGTAACACCTCGGAACCAGTTTTTCCGCGGACAACGGTGAACCTGAATTATGCCACTCGACGACGAGTGAATTACGCTTCGGCATCCCGCAAGCTTTAAATTGCCTTAGCGCAAATTGGCCCCCGAGCGAAAGAGCAAACGCTTAATTGGCCGGCGAAATTTCCGCACGTGTCACCGGCGGATATCGCGCGAGCCGGTTAGACCGCAAAGCCCAAACCGGATTCCGCCGTCGCCTAAAAGCGACGATGATCATTCTGGCATTTTAACCGTATTTCGCGATCTGGTATTTCCAGGCCGACAGGTAGATACCGTTTTGCACCTCCATTAATTCGGCGGAGCGAGCCGCGCAAACCGCTGTTTGCACAGCGTGGACTGCTATTTTTACCGCTGTTACGGACATAATTAATGATTTCATTAATTTAACTTAGGAAATCAGTTAAATTAGTTAAATTAAATTAATTTATACAATTTAATTAAACTGATTAAATTATTTAATTAATCAAGCAACCAATTATTGCGCAGCTTTGTCCGTCGCACTGATTTCGCAACACGCGCGCGCCAGCTGTCCGCGTGAAACGCCGAATTTTGTCGGGGTTCTTCACGAACGCGTTGCAATTGGATCGCGCATTTTTCGCTCGCCGACTACGCTGTCTTTTGTATACGCCGAACAAGTACACGCGGCCGCGCATCGCGTGTTCCGCAAACACACACAGCTACGCTTTACGCGGGACGAGTTTTTGCGCCCATTTTTTGCCCGTCGGCCGAACAATCAAATTCGCATTTCGCTCGGCGTTCGTCGCGTGCTGCTGCATCGCGAAGAAGCTGTATAGCCCCCGTTGGTCACGTCGATTAAAACGATATTTCGCCGCCCTTCTTCTTCCGTCGTTCTACGTACGGAGAGAGAAAGAGAGAGAAATGGGAGGGAAGAGTAGGGGGGGAGAAAAAAGAATGATTTACGGACGATTTGCGGAGCGAATAAAAAGCGGCGCGCGCGGATTGGCCTGCAGCCTAATCACTACGTACGGTGATAATAGCATTATCTGAGAGACGCGCGTGTTGCGTCAGACAGCCGGAATGTACATACAACGCGAACTGTAACCAATTAATCCTTCATCTGCATCGCCCATGGTCTTCGATGATATTTCCTTTTTGCGCGCGGCCGCCCGTCATGCTTGGTCGATGAACCGTGGACGACTCATGGATTCAGGATAACATCGTAATGCGTCTTAACCACGGGTTCTTTCGGTACGGCGGATATTTAATAACCCTCTTTCAGTGCCGAATTTTTACGTCTCGCACGAGCGAGGA
>NW_014554899.1:1928419-2054097 GCF_001313825.1 Dinoponera quadriceps | reverse complement strand
GGGGGGGGGGGGGGAGAAAATTCACGAGTTTTTCACGAGTTGCCCTTAATGAGCACTCCGGCGCGCGATCCTTCGGGAAATTCCAGTTTACCTATTCACGATTAGCAGGACGATGCTCCCCACTCCTCGCTTTTCGCACGGAGTAAGCTGTTCCTCGCTCGCTTCACGCGAACTGTTTTAAGTAGATTTCCTTTCTCACGTCGAAACTAAACTGACGGCACGGGAACGCGTTAATATGCGTCTCATGTGTCGCTCGGGAGAAACGGAGCAGCTCGGTTCCATAGAGAAACCGCTCTCTCGCTCTACGCCTGTGTGTCCCGCTGTTGAAATATCGAACGGGTTCGCTTCGTTGCGGTCGGACGACGAAGATGACCGGGCGCGATCTACGGACACGGGGAAAAAGAACGGAAAGAAACTCGACGGCGCGTTCGCAAGGGCCGAGCTAACGGTAACGCACCGTGATACGAAGGATGCTGCAAGAAGCGATTCATTTCCTCGAGACATTTTTTAGCACTGTGTACGCACACAGATATACATATATGGGTGTGTGTGTGTGTGTGTATTGGCTCGCCTTGTCGAGTCGCGCCTGCGGCTTCGCTTAATTTTCCGCGCGCGGGATCGACGTAATATCGAGTCGACTTGCTTCGCAACCTCGCGTTAAGGCTCAGCAAAAATCCAAGATCGATTGTATCAAAGAGCCAGCAGTACAATGCGCATTACAGAGTCGGATTTTGCAATTAGGCTCTTAATAATTTATAAGCTACAATACGGACTTGTGCCGCATTCCAAGTGCCTTAAATGTATGATCTGGAGTGCAGCACGAATCCGTATTTTTATTTATTATACATTTTCAGGGCCTTAATTACAAGATCCGGTTCTGTACAGAGTTGGGTACATAAAAAGGAAATTCTTTTAAATCGACGATAGATATTTTCATATGCAAGCGAAGATATAATATTCGACTGAAAAGTTTCAGTCTCGAATTGAGTGCAAGTAATACTTGCGTCGCTACAAATTCAATCAAATGAAGACTAAAAATCTTCTAAAAACGTTTTAATATTCTTACTTTAAATGGGTATCTATCGTTATAAGGCCAATTATTTCCATCTATGTCCGCAAGAAAGACTCTAAAAATAATCTGACGAGCAAACATGATTTCTCCGAATTAAAATGCAGAAAAGCGCAAATAGAACGGACAATGCCTAACGGCACTTTTATGCAATCAATATTTAGCTCCCGCCGGTCTCTCTAAAGACTCTCAAGAACCGAGAAAGAAGCAGGAGAGAACCGTCCTCCGGATGGACGCGAGAGGCACGGAGAGACAGCCTAGGCTATGACTCGTGCGAGAGCGCTAAAAAGTGCAATAGACAAACGCGAAACGAACATGCTAAATGGATGATAATGCAGGTCATCTTGTCGCGCACGTGCGAGGCGTTTTGTTCCCGAGTCGGGGGACCGAAATGAAACGATCACTCGCGTCCACTCGCGTCCAGCGCACGCCGCGTCCGTTTATTGCGATCCCCCTGCTCGTTCTTATACGTCAATACCTCGCGTCTCCTTCATCTCGGTGCGTAATAACGCTGTGTACTAGTGCTCGGATCTCGAGTATCTAAACTGGCTCCGCGAGAGCGCGAGGAGGTAGAAAACGGCTCCAACGACCTCTTAACACGCCATTCGCTCCTCTGTGTGCGCGCGAGCGAGCGAGCACGCGCGCGTGCGCGCGCGAGGCTTCTATTTAAAGGTTTATTATGCCAATTAAATCCGCTTCATATACGGTGGAGTTCAGGTGCTCACCGCGGATGCGAAGGTTATCCTGGAATCTCCATCCTGTCGTTTCTTCTGCTGCACCCTCTCCGCCATCGTCGCCGCCACCATCACCGCCGCGTCGTCACCGCCTCGTTCTTCTCCTTGTATTTCTGTTATTAGATCACGAGCATTTGTAAAGTTACGCCTGCGGTGGATGCCTTCTATCTAAGAGAGTCCCCATTCGCTGGGGATTCCATCGTAAACGACGTCGTGTTACGTTCTCTCTCCCTCTCCCCCTTTCTTGTCTTCTCTTTTCCCTCCCTAGATTGCGTTACGTTATTTTATTACAGGTGTGTTAAAATAATGTAGGATACGCGCGCCCAATTAGTTCAGCGAGCGCAATTAAACCGTCATAGTTATATCGCCGAGGAAAAAACACGCGGGAGTACATAAAAGCGAGAGAAACGGACGATATTCGGAGCGAGCGACTGACCGAAAAAGTTCTGACATTTAACGCGCGAATTAACGGTGCTGTCGACGAGGATTAATCGGGCGCCGTAAAAAAGGGTGTTTAACAGCGGCGGCGGCGGAGAACGGCGCGGAAAAAGAAGAAATTCAACGTTCGATGTAATTATTCGATTAAACGACCGTCTCGATTAAATCGTACATCTCGCCGAACAACAGAGCGCGCCTTAGCAGCCCTGGAAGTTCTAAGCTGAAATTAAAAAGGCACTTCAGACGGGACTTTCGTCGGGAAGTCGTAAAAAAAAACGATCGCCGCGTAAAGTTTTTCTCTGTAGAAACGCGTCTCGAGTCGCTCGAATAATCCGTATATTAAAGAAAAGCGCGAGAAACTCGGCGCGCCCCGCGTACTTTTTCCAATTGAATCCGCCGATCTCCTCCGTCGCGCGTCGTGATTAAGGCAAAAGTTTCCGCGTTTATATTCCGCGCGTATCTAAAATTTGCGACCGACAAGGAGCGCGATGAGAGAAAGAGAGAGAGGACCGTTAAAAAATTTCAACTCGCGTGCCTTGAAAAAAGATGGTGAGGCGATCTCTCACGCTGGTTATTCTCGTGCTCTCCTCCCCTCTTTCTCTCTCTCTCTCTCTCTCTCTCTCTTCTCCTCTTTCTCTCGCGGATGTGAGAAGCGGTTCTTCTCGGTTTCGCCCCTTTCGCAGTTTCCTTTTATTCGCCGTGCAATCCGAAGAATATTTGCGCAGTTTCTGCACGCTTCGACGAGGAAGCATCCGTATTAGCGTGCACCTAAACCGGCCATACCCCCAATTTACGTGCCGTAATTAAGATCATTATTGGCTCGTATATGCAAAATTTTCATTTATCTTGCCGTGCGCGGCATCATCGCGTTTTTTCTGCGTTCTCGCGTGCATGAACTCGCGCGCGCAAGCGAGCAAGATTCTCGTGTACAAATTAATAGCCCGATATTCCCCGGACTGCGAACGAGCGAAAATTGCGACCGAAGATAATTTCCTCGAACTGCTCCCATTTACCTCTCTCGCAAACTGCTGAAATTACGCGTGATCGCATAAAATTTCGCCTCCCGCGGCAGCGCGTTTAATTTCCGCCGCTCTCGTCTTTTCAGGCGTTTATTTTCGGATCTGCCGCCGTGAATCAATCGACCAGTTCCTTCTACTGACGCGGAACCGACTTTTCCTAAGACGATTAATCCTTCAACCGAATTATAGGTCAGATAGACCTTGTTAGTTGCTTTTGAAGAACTATAGCGAAGAGAAGTACGTGATCTATGGGTTCTTCCCACTCCCGAAAAATCGACAAAAATTCGCCTTGTCCGATAGACGTGGATCTGATAAGCCGATTAATGCGTATTTGGCAGCCATCCGAATTTGACGCAGAGTCATTTAATGTGCGGTTGGTATATAATTTGACGTCACAAGTGAATTGATTTTTTCGTTGAAAATTCGTATATGAACAAGTAAGCATTGTGATTGAAAATAATAAATAATAGTATTATACACAGTGTATTAGGGTCAGATGGCGTGTAATCTACGCGAGCGCGTCCTGTGTAAAGCGTGATCCTAAATAATTTATTCTTTTTTCAAACAATACTTATTACCATTTTGCAAGTAAAAAACAAGTTATTTTTCATACTTTTATAACGAAAATATTTTTTCTCATGAAACACACATTTTCGACACTTTAAAAATATTCTCGTTTCAGTGGAATAAAACAAATATGTTTTTCGAACGTGCACTAGAGTCATTTTTTTTCTGGTAGAACTATCTTTCAACTTCTCATTACCCTACAGTTGCAGATAGAAATAATTAAAAGTGAATGAACTGCTATTTTTCAATACTTTTTGAAATAAAATACTACCATTCACCGTCTTAATTCGATTTTTTTTTTACTTAAAATTTGATTTTCTACAAATGTATAATCAATGATTAAAACAAAAGAGTTGTACTTTATTCTAGAATTTCGTCAACCTCTTTCCTTTCATAGTGTTCCAGGTATGGAATTTAGAAGATCACGAGGGTCAATATGACCTTGTTTACGGTGCGAGCGACTTCAGAACTGTGCGGTCGAAAGGTTAATTCGCAACATTCTTGTGCGAAATCCACTTGATGCAAATTTTCGCGATTTTATTGATTCTCCCTTCCTTCTTTCTATTTTTCGAGCACGACAATTGCAATTGTTTTCTTCGAGTTTGCAATCGTCACTTTCATTGTCGCGAATAGACAGTCCAGTCAAGGACGATGCGTGTCTCCGTCTCGTCGCTAGCTAAAGATAATGATTAAAATGAAGAATACCATCCTCGTCCTCTCGTAATTAATTTCCATTATCCTGCTCGTCCGACAATTACGCTCGTTCTCTCTCGGTATCTTATCTAACTTTTATTCCGTCTTTATGCGAGAAATACCATAGAGAAAGGGAAGGAGACATCTCTCGGTCGCTATATATTATACCGAAGGATTTTTGATGGAAGAAATCGTGTCTCGCGAAAAATAGAAGGATACGTGCGTTCGAAATTAGCCACTATATCATCCTACGAGGAATCGCCGACTATATCCTCAAGATGCTCCTCTCGCACTGAAGATGTCCTTGATGTTAACGCGCCGTGATTCACGAACACGTAATTTCAGAAACTAACGTCTGAGGTCATAGCGAAGGAAAAAAATAGAGAGGGAGAGAGAGAGAGAGAGAGAGAGAGAGAGAAAAGGTTTGTGTGCATATATTTTTACGAGACGGATGTGCGCCTCACGATGTCTTTTGTATGAAAAGAAGGACGTATCGTGCCGTGTGTGCGCGCTCGCGAGTGCGTCCTTATTAATAACTAGCGGGTAATTGGCTCAAGGAATGTTCAAGAATTTCGACAACGATGGAAACGAGGTCGCGATGTGACGAAACTAGGGTTTCACAAAAAACATCGATTAGGTAAATGTCGATACTTCGATGTTTTTGCATCGATATCTTGTTTTTGATATTTTTTTACGCTAATCCCAAGGCAATGACAAGTCATCTTAATTATCTCTATATTTATATTTAAGTACGCATCATCAGTTAGTCTTTCACACAACAAGCTGTTAAAAATGTGGAAAGAAATGAAAGGAAAATGTCCTACTCTATATAAAATAATGCCATAATTTATATTTGCGGTAGTAGCGTGCCATCAGAAAGATTAATTTCCAAAGCGGAATTGATATTAACGCAACAAGGAAACCGTGTAAAAGGAAAATTGCTATCACAAATATTGTTTTTGCAAAATAAAAGTTCATGATAATTGCAATATTTGTATTCGCATATAAAATAAATAAAGTGTTTTATATAAAAACAGAAAAACGTATATTCAGGAGATTTATTAGAAATATTGGTGAAAAAATTAAAACAAAAATTCAGGAGATTTATCAGAAATATTGGCTAAAGAATTAAATGCGTTTATTGTATACACGTATAAAAAATACGCGTATAACGGAAGAATATAATTTTCAATCAAATTCGGTGTCGACAATACGTGCGACGCTACCGAGTCGATATTCATCGACGACTGTTGTTAAGTTTCAATAGCAATTTCGACGTAATTCCTATCGATGCGGAACCCTAGGCGAAACCACGACCGGCGATGGGATTTCGCGTTTCGCAGGAGGAGATCATATTTTATTCGTCGCGGCCGTACAACGCTCTGCGCGCGCGCCCGCGCGTCAGCAAGATCCATTCGCGACGAACGACCGATAAAAAGCGTAATTAAACCGAAAAGCAATTACGTTTTATGGGCGTGCGTTTGCTACCGATGGTGCGGGAGCCTGAAAAGAACGAGCTGAAGGCAGATAGACACAAAGACGAGCAAGAGGGGAGGGGTGGGCAGAGGCAGGCGCCGAGTGATGGTAAAGGGGAGAGCTGTAGCAGCTAATTACTCTAAAGTAATTATCTTCTGTTAACGCGGCTCTTGGAGTGGCTGTTGCAGCCGACCTCGACTTCGCTTCTCTTCGGGCACCGCTCCGAGTTGTCGGTTGCCTGTGCATCGCGCACTACATATTTCCCGATTATCGACACGATCGGCTTCGTTTGCGGAATCGCTCGTTGTTAAAAGCGACAGCGGCGCGAAAGTAAGAGTCCTTGATTGACGCAGCTTTCTATCGGCGACGACACTCAGCTCGTCCCGGCTACAACAAGCCGATTAGTATTCCATTAGCGTCTTCCTCGAGAGGTCCGCGCCCGCGCGCACGAGCGCGCCACAACGAGGCTCCGCATCGTTGTCCAATTAATTAGCCGGACCGAGGCGGGCAACGGGTAACAATCGACGATGTCGGGCGTCGGCGCGGCGTTTTGACGCTCGCCATTGTTGTTGGTCCTGCGTTGTTAGTAGCTCCGGGGCATCGCGGTGCCGCATTGTGCGTTGCCGGGTGCGTGGCGGTCGGCGGCACGTATCGGCCGGTGGGGCAACGCCAATCGATATCTCGCGTATTCTCCGCATAATGGATAATTTATCGCGCATTCGCCGATTCCGCGGCAATCGTTTAGGCAACAGGCCCGGGCAACGGCCGGAATATAAATGGGCGGTGGGATTGCATGTAAAATGCATGCGAGACGCGGCTTTTCGGGCCGCGCGCGCACGTTCCTCCTGCCGGCGTTATTCCGTCGTGTTTAAATGAGGTCGTTAATAAACGATACGCTTTATTGTGATTTACGGCGCGTTCGCTCTTGTTACTTTCTCCGCGAGGGCCGGAGACGCGTTCACGTAGGATGCGCGCTTGCTCGAACGCGCGCGTGTATATGCATATGTGTGCGCGTTTGTGCGTTGTGCGTCTGTAACGGAGTATGAATAAATTATACCTATCAGAGAAATAAATCCCGCCGGACGTACGGCGAGAGAGGAGACAGACACCTGTCGTGACGGTCTCTCGCTCGTTCCCTTTTCGCGGGATGCGTTTCCCGCTGGGTGAACTTATATTTCACCGTGCGGCCGCACCGCGGGGCGCACGTCCCGAATTTCATCTCGCGGCGGACGTAAAACGCCTCGGACGTCCGCGAAATCTCCCCGTGTTGCCTTTTTAATATCAGCCCTCGGCCGGCCGGAACGTGGATGTCGTTCGTCATTGTGGACCTCCTCCGCTCTTTTGTTTTTGGGTTATTAATAATGCCGAGAGGCCCCTCGTGTTCCCGTCTCTCCCGCGCGTGAGAACTTAGCAACCCGCGCGACTACCGAGCGACTTCTTTCAACAAGTGCGCCAACAAAATCACGTGTACTATCTCCTTCCTCGGTGAAATGTGTATGTTCTCATTTACGTAACGCGGCCGCCCCGAGCGGAATGTAATTCGGCGCGCGAGAGAAGAGGATACGCGCGCCGATTAAAGCTGCAGCAGCTCGGCGCGCTCGCTGCTTTATATTCAGCGGACTATCTCGGAGCCGCTCGTTCTCGCTCTCGCGTCATCTGAAATCCTCTGTCTTTCGTCGCTGATGCGCAACGGCGCGGTAGCGCGCGGCTACACACACCGGCCCCGCCATATTCAAACATTTATGGTCGAGATATTACGAGAGTCGGTCCGGTCCCGCGGGAGCCACACGCGGTCGGGCTTCACCCTCCGCATCATCCGCAGACTCGAGATAACATTTCTCGACTGCCACCCCGGTCCGAACTGTATAAGGGGTCTGTCGAAAGAAGGACATTGTACCCGCCCTCTGTCCCCCGACGCCGACGCGGGTAATGGCTGCTCCACCGTCCCGTGGGAGTACCGATCTTTAATTTCCGCGATATTAGCGAACGCTCGTCTCCCCGGAGTGTCGTAGCCCGCCGCCAAAACTGCGCGCCTCAGCCCTGCGCCCAATTTGCCGTGAAATGAATTATGTCGCGCACCGAAGGGAGGAGCCTCATCAAAGGTCATCGTCGGCGAGCCTCTTCACCAGGGAGAAAATGACCTATCCGATAAAATCACCCGGGCTCCTCCACGGCCCCGTTCGTCACAGTTGAAAGTGGAACTCGTCGCGTTTTACACGGGGTGCCCCCGGAATCCCCACATTCAGAGTGTACGGGAGATTCTTCGTACCAGAAGAAGTAACGTTTTCCTCTGCGAAAATGTCGGGAAGAGTAATTTATAGTGATTTTTCAATTCTCAACGCGGCACATCTTTGAAGCTAAGCCTTAGATTGAAATTCTGTCCGAGTAAAGTCGGCTTGAAATCGATCGCACAAGATAATTTTGCTATCCATTTATTCGCCCGAAGCTTAGCTCGCGGAAAACCCCGTTTTTTCGATCGTTTGTTTCTCCGATACTATATAATAGTTTTTTTCCGGTATCAAAAATCTCCCTTTACACGCCGCATGCGGTAATTTTGGGACACCCTGTACGATGTACCCACGTGGGGCAGATAGTCATAGCGATTGTTAGAACCCTGGACGAGTTGTTCCTTTTCCATCGGATTATTCTCTTCGTTTTTCACAGGAAAAGGGTCAATTAAAAGAAAGCAAGAAGAAGAATATTCCGCCGCTCCCTACCAACAAACGAAGACGGTCTGTTCCTTCGGAAGGAATTATTCGACGAGCTACGAAAATACATTTTCGAATACGCGAAATTCTCGAGTGCGCTTCCACTTTACGTCGCGTCGGTCTCCCCGGTTCTGACATCTTTCCTCCCTCCCTCCATCTTTCTCTCCCTCCACCGCTCTCAATTTCTTTTTGCCGAGGTCTCTGCCTCTCGTCGACAGCTTTCGGGCCGCTTGGCATCCGCGACATCGTTTCCGCTCGTATACATAGACGACAATTTACTTTACCATCCCGTCGCGCCGGAGGCGAGAATTTCCTTCCGATTCGCCAGGCTTCTCCCGGAAGGTCGGATCGTCTTTCTCTCTCTCTCTCTCTCTCTTTCTCCCTCGCCTCGTTCTCGAGTCCTCTTGTATCGACGATACGAGTACTACGATGCCGTGCCTCCTCGCAGCATTTTCCTCGAGCTCGTCCAGTTTTCAATTTACCTTCGCCATCGGCGGCAGAAATATCCGAGGAATGCGCACGACGACGCGCCTTTGAAAATCGAAAAGCGAGTACCACTTCTCGTCGTTTCTATTAGTTCAGTCATCGACAGTGCAAACAGACTGTCTTCTTCTTCTTCCACTTCTACTGCTGTTGCTGTCGACTCTTTTCTTTTTATTCATTGTACTTCAAGCGATAGGCCTCTCTTTTTCCCTCACGTTCTTTCTCTCTCTCTTCCCTGCTCATCCCGCTGCGCACGCGAGAAAGTGGAGAAGAGCAGCACAGCGGAAAGAGGAAAAAGATTCGTGTAGCTTGTGACAATGTCAATGTTTGCAACGAGGCACTCTCAGTGCAGTTAAAGCGGGGACTCTCTCCGCGGGTTGCAGAGGAAGCACGGATCCATGTGGAAAGTCCGTGATGCTGTTCGCTCTTGGCGGATGTATTACGTCAATGAACGTCTTTCGTTACGAAGCTCTTCACATCCTTCAGGGCTTGACTTTCGATGCCTCCCTTTTCCGATGTCGTCCCTATTGTCTCGATAATACGTGAAAGAGAAGGGAACGTAAAACTAATTTCGATCAATGCCGTTTTCTCTCGTAAGAACTCGAAGGGATCGAAGGATGCGTGGGGAACGAAGGGTCGGGAGAGCCATCTCGGCTGATTTCAGAGCCCGGAGAGCAGGATTGGAACGAGTACATAATTTAGAACATCCGCTTTAGATATGACTTCGCATTCAACGTTAACTCGGCAAATCCTCGACTTGATCCTTAAATATAAACTCCTATCTAAAGCGGATCTTACAAGTTACGGACTTAATTCACCACCACCGTTTGCTTCGGACCTTCGACTATCCATAAACATCCGGTGACATTCTCAAGACAACATTCTCAGAGGCCGATAAACCCGTTGCACGCGTCGACAGACGGTAAATTCCAGCGGCGGCCACGTTAATTCGCGAAAATCCCTCTCGCGATTTACTCCCGACGTCGCGATTTGTCGTCGTAACAGGTCCCGGCACAGAAGCGGCGAAGGAGCCTTCGGGCGTTCCGGTCGTTGTCGTCGCGAACGATCCTCACGTGGGAGTACTTTATGGTGGTCGCGCGGAGGGTAAAGCGATCTGATTTGCGAGCGCCATTACGAACGCGCGAGCGGGGTCGCTCCGTCGCGGCCGCAACCGTTGCTCGCATTTATGAATGCGATCCTGCGTAATATATCGCCCGTGCAACCCGGGGCTCGCTAATTCCGCCGGGGTGGAGCGGCCAATAAAATCAGAATGAAATTACGAGCACCCTTTTCTCTCTCTCTCTCTCTCCTCCTTCTCCATAGCACAGCCTTCACGCAGCCTCGATCGCTTCGAAATTCGTTCTCTTTTTTCCGAATGCTTCTCATTACTACACGGAGATCGAGAATTCGGTTCCTGCAACGGAATAGAGACCAGATAAAAACTCGGCGATAAGAAGCGATATCTCTCTGTTACGGCTGAAAATATTCGCGTGAGCATTCAGCTGCACTAAAACTCGATGGAGTTTTATTGAGAACAACTGACTGAGTAGAAATCTGAATTGACATTTTAGTCCTACGTTAAGTCTTCAAGAAAAAGACGGAAATAAGTTCCCGTTTGTAGCATCAAGGGGAGTATAATAGAAGACTTTTGAAGATTGAATGTCAGACTAAATAGACTTAATGTAGAACTGAAATTCCGATTCGGGAACCTCCTAAAGGAATCTTTCTATTCTTACAGTCGAATTTACGTCTGGTCGCCCGGGTCTCCCGGGCGAGGGAAAATCCAGTTACACCGACGGAATTGTTTTTTCCGTGCACATTGACTCTTTCTCTCTCTTTCTCATTCTCTCAACATCTCTCGTTATTCACCCGGACTGTGCACGTGCGCTAATGGCGATCCGCGGTGCCGCGCGAGCGATTTTCGCGGACTCGCGCGACGTCCCGGAAAACTCGGCCGTCGCCTCGTTATCGCCGCGTGTGTTTCATGCGTAAGGCTGCCGCCGGTCAGCCCGGTACACGCATAACGAGCTTTCCATATGCATGCAAATGAGGCCCCACGAAGTGAATTAGCATTTATTATTAAGTGTTCGGGGGTAGCCGGGCGAAACGTTTAATTATCGGAGGAAAGCTATCATGGTGAGAGGCGCCGCCGGATCGTAGATCCGAAACGCGGCAAGAATTCATACCGCGCTTTATCGACGACGAATCCATAACTCCCGGGTAGGAGGCCCGGGTAGGACGCGACGCGAAATCGTATACGGCGATACGCGGGCAGAATGGGCGTTTTAAGATCGTATCGCTCGCGATTTACCGCGGCACTTCGGATTCCTCTTCGGTCGACTCTCTCGCGATCCGCCCGGCAACGGCGCACGTTGACACACGTTGCCTGCCTGTCGCGCCACGCTCCCCGCCACGTGGTCAACGTCGAGTCAATAAAATCGCCGCGGCTATCGCGCCGCCTCCCTTATGGGAAACGTCTTAACCCTCGGTGTAATGCGAGAATTATGCGGATGCACACGAGAAGAACCGCGCCTTGCACCTGCGTGAGCCCGCCGCTTTCTCTCTCTCTCTCTCTCTCTCTCTCTTTCTCACACTTCGTCGGCCGGCCGGTCCGCGGATAATTGAAACGATAACGATTACGATGTAACAGATGTAACGATTATGGAGCAACAGATACACGTGGATCGCGTCCGCGGCCGGTGAGGCTGGCTACACGCGTCTGATTTATGGGAACGTATACTCCCGATGGGCGTACGACGTCGCCCGTAATGGCCCAACCTCGTCCATCGAGAGTGATTTTCTTGGCTCGTGGAAAATATCGCTTTTCATCCAGCACATGCTCGCCCGGTCATGATGCTCACTACTAATTGCTCGTATCCTTATACTTTTTCGCGGCGTATTACGACTCGTTTATTCGCGACAGCGGATCTTTTTTTATTCATCTCTCGATGCGACGTCTCGATGGGTTTTTCAATGCCCAGAAGGTGTTATAAACTTGATTCCACGTGTACCTTTTTGTCTCGCTTAGCGGTACTTAGACTTGCGCTCGTTTTCGTGACGCTATATCGAGACGGCGCGCGTTGATACCATACGGCCGATCATTTCCGGTCGGGGATATATTATTCAGGAACACAGCCGGCAACACAGTCGCGCGGATCCCCTCGGAATCTGATATTCCGTCTTCCACCCTTCCATCCGTATCTCGCTTCATTTATTCAGCGCCCCAACTCCAGAAATATTAGAGCATCATTGCCGTAACCTACTTATAGGAAACCACTTCGGCATCTCTCGGGATCAATTTGCTCGATTATGACGAGCGGTCGTCCGATAACGTTGCAGTATCCTAACTCGATTTACTCGAGTTTGCGATCAAATCGATTCGCCGTGTTCGAAAAAGAAAATAAAACCTTCCTGGTCTCGTCCCGATCTTCGACCGAGCAACATTTTCGGGCGAATCGGCGCGGCTCGAAAATCCCGATCGTCGTTTCGGAGGGACGCGCACCTGGCGACCTGAGAAAAAGAACGGAGTCGATGACTCCGTCTTCCTTTCCTGCAGAAAAGCGTTATTCCGCGCTCGAGCGCGGCACGAGCACGCGCGCACGTTCCTCGCCGGTCCCGCCGGACGATCTGCGAACCTGTCCCCGACGGTTACCAGGTACGTTTCCGCGAGTGTTGCGCATTTACAATGTTGTTACGGGGCGCGGGCCCGCTCGACCGTGTGAAGGCCCGTGTCGGTGTGCGCTTAATATGCGCGGGCGTAGGGGCCGCGATGCGTGATTCAACGAGGGTTCTCACGAGCAGACCGAGCAGCTCTCGTCGAGGTGCGAGGCGCGAGGTGCGAGGAGGCTCAACCAGGCCCACGGAGGGAAAAAAAGTGACGAGAACCGCGAGAACGGAGAGGGAGGGCCTGGGAGGAAGAGAGCGAATGAAATAAAGGCGGAGAGAGAAAAAGAGAGAGACGGGGGAACGGCGGTACGTGTTCGCGGGAGTGCGCAACGGTACACGCCACATCGTTTAGGAATTCACGAATACTTTAAACGGGAGTAAATTCCTGGCCTTTTTGCGCCGTTGTCACACGCACGTTGGCGCGCCGCATTGAGAGAGCCGTAATGAGACGCGCGCGGGGGAGGAAGCGTGAATTCCGGAAGAATATGCTCTCCCGTGCCGGCGCGGCTGCCGTTCGTCTCGCGCGATGATACGACGCGATTAGATAGAGCGTGAGTTACGGCCGGAGGCGAGGAAAAAAATTGCGAATACCTCGTGTAACAAACGACGCGCTCTGTTAAATTAGCGCATAATCCCCCGATAACGAACGGATACGTTCCGCCGCGTTACATCGGTTGTCACCGCGCCGTGGTTGCATATCGACCGTAATTTTACTTGAAAATTGCGCCACGAACGTCACACCCACTCGTTTCTCTCTCTCTCTCTCTCTCTCTCTTTTCATCCGACGCGTCCGTCCTCTCCGCAGAATGTTCAGCTTGGCGCGCTCGCGTCTCCGTAATTAGAATGGACCCTCGTTTATGGAGTACACGCTTACGATTATACCTCTGCTGTGTCTATCTGAATATCTAAGCAGCTGTTGTTCCCATTCATTCACGGAGTCGTGTAGTCTAGACGAGCGAACGTCGACGTCTCAGCAGCGAAGTCTCCCTCTCTCCCTCTCCACCCCCCCCCTCTCTCTCTCTCTCTCTCTTTCTCTCTATCTATCTATCTATCTATCTTCTCTTTTTTCCTCGAGTGTAATCAAACAGATCCTTCCGAGGCACCGAGTTATTTAGAGAAAAATTTGCATGCCATTAGCCGCCTTTACATAATTACAGATATCCCCGGCCCCGGGGCCAGAAATCCCCGGTGGATTTTTGGACGGGCCTGTTGCGAGAGATCCGAGTACGTTGATCGTGGACCAACCAAAAATGAAGAGAAAGTACGCCCGGGATCCGGAGACAGAACACTGTGGGAACGAAGCGCTTAACGTCGTACGGGGCTATCGTTAGTACGGACCGGACAATGAATTATTTATAAAACGGAAGATGTATAATCGACGATGCGCGCTCGCGCAAATAAACGCACCTAAACCTCGAGTCTCTCTCTCTCTCTCTCTCTCTTTCTCTCTCTCTCTTTCTCTCTCTCTCTCTCTTTTTACGGCCAAGCCGTGG
Source organism: Dinoponera quadriceps (assembly GCF_001313825.1). Classification (NCBI taxonomy): domain Eukaryota; kingdom Metazoa; phylum Arthropoda; class Insecta; order Hymenoptera; family Formicidae; genus Dinoponera; species Dinoponera quadriceps. The sequence goes on along the minus strand of NW_014554899.1, from coordinate 2,039,751 downwards.
AATTATTCGCGAAGGTCCTCCACGGATCTCGCTTCCGTCGTGATGAATCCGCGTCGGGCGTCCTCGCATACAGATTCATTTTTATTTGCGTATAATGCGAATCTTCTCGAGGTCGTTAGCCCCCCGTTTTTCCACCCCTCCCCCCCCCCTGACTTATATCGATCATCGGTCGAGGAAAGAGGAGGAGGCTCGTTTTTACAAATGCGCGAGAACGTCTGCTCGTCGACTTAATGCCGAATTCGTACTCTCGTCCAGCTCCGCGCGCCGAAAAACGGACAGACTCGGCCCGGCCTTCTTTACCCCTTCGCGGAATGGAAATTGCGAGTAATACGCTACCGGGAGAGACGGTGCGCCGAGAATAGGACGTCGATATATCTCGTTCTCGACACGTGTATGACATTCGCGTACACCGGTCCGGCATAGCGCGGTGCGGGCGGTGCGGTTTGGCGCGGCCTGACGACGTCACTGAATCGCGCGTGCACGACCCTCTCTAGTTTTGCATTCCGTCCGTGTGCTCCCACGAGCAATTAGACTCGTCTTCAGATTCCACGCATGCTTTTCGCCGACTCGTGCGACGTGCCGCATCGCGGACATAGTGTTAAGCCGATATCCTGGAGAATCCCGAATTTGAATAATTCTCGAGATACCGTTGCGGATATTCGCACCGACTGCCAGGACCATTTTATCTCCCTCTCTTCCTTTCTCTTTCTCTCTCTATCTCTCTCTCTCTCTTTCTGTCTGTCCTCGAGCCTCTCGCAATCCGAGAAAATATCCAACGTGAGAGGTCACTTAACTTCTTTTTTCGTTCGATTTGATTGCGATACTCGCGACAACAGACGATTCATTTAGGAATCTGTCCGAAGGAGATTGATCTGCCGAAAGTCGCGCGGCTCTCTTCATGTCTCGAGTTACACATCGTTTCGGCGGAATGTTCAGCCGTTATTCAGCCGTAATCGCCCCCCGACCGTAAACGTATGCGCGGCCATAGAAAATAAATAGAGAAGGAGACGAGTCTTACTAACAGCCGCGCTCTCGCATTTATTATTCCGCTTAAAAGTAGACGCCGACGGTAAGCGCTTTAAATCACAACTCGGAGCATGTTAATGAACTGAGATAGCAAGTGGCGAATACTTTAGCATTCTAATGAAGGAAACGTGTCCACGATCGGAGCCCCGGCGGAATCGTCTGGACGTCTCAAAAACGACACCTTGTCGAACGCGGGTCGCGCACCTTCTCTCTCTCTCTCTCCCTTTCGACATTTTCGAAGCGAGCGTTCTCACGACGAACTTCGGACTCGTCCCCCGCGTATCGATCATCGTCCCACGAAGGGAAGCGACATCCAGAGGCCTCGTTACGTTCGTAGCGCCTCCGTCGCAACAATGGTTACTCGGCATTCGCGTTATGCCGGCGGGCCGACATTGTGTTCGGCGCGGTGTGCGCCCGCCACTCTGCCTCTCGCGATGGCGCACCGTTCGCATACGTGGGATTCAATTGGAAGATAATGCGTCTTCCGCCGCATCCTGCGCCTCTACACGCACGCACGCGCGTCTACCTGCCTGCGTCGCGCGCGCGGAAGGTGCATGCAACCGTGCGCGCACGCGGTGCATGAAGCTGCATCGCGGCCCATCTCCGGCCGCAAGAGGAGCAGGAGGAGGTGAATCGCGAAGATGAATGCAGGTCGAGATGATCGCTCGACTGTGCAGTTGCAAATGGCCCGGCTATTGATTTACAGAGAATTGAGATAACGCTCGCGCTTGCGATTGGGCGAGGGGAAGAAGACGCGGCGGAATATCATTCACGGCGCTCTAATGTCGTCTCCGTTAATTAAGAGCGCGCCGATAACATCGGCCTGATCGATCTTAATTTCCCACCTGCGCACGGCGCACCTGTTTTCTAGCGACGGGGGTTATTAACTCTGTGTTTAACGGCTCGCCTTTATCTTCGGTGTGTTCAGGCGATCTTGCAGAAGTCCTCGGTATCGGTGGAGATCGAAGTGAGACCGAGGCAACTGGTGCCGGACACGAACTGCTTCATCGACTACTTGCCGCAGCTGCAGATCATCGCAAGGGCCATTTCCGGCGCGCAGCCGATCTACACTCTCATGGTGCCACTTGTCGGTAAGCGAGAACAAAATCTCAACGCCGTCCGTCGCGACGGCTGAGCCGCGAAAGGAGAGACAACTCAAGCGGGAAATAATTGCGAGGTACTGGCGAGGTACTACCGATTTCTAGTGAACAATACTAGATACTGGTATCGATTTGATAATAGTAGAATGTTGGGATGATAGCGGTGGGCCAAGACTCGAAGTATTGTAACTGTAAAGATTTCCAGAGACAGAAAAAAACTGCTAGATTCGGGCAAATAATTGCTCCTTAGCAAGTTTTTATTTGGATCGAGTAAATATAATTTGATTGTAACACTTTTTCTACATTCAAATAATATTGACTTGAACCAGATAAAATTTACTTAATCCAAGTAAAAACTTGCTAAGGAGTAGTTATTTGCTTGAGTCTAGCACTTTCTTCTGTAAAAAAAAAAATCTATCGGTCGAATCGATCCACCTAGTAGTTGTACATGGTTATAACTATCAACAATAATCTTGTTATTCGAACGTTAATGCCATATGAGGTGCCGAAAGATCGGGCCGAGGTAGACTCGGCTGGAGTTGAATTCGGGTCTTCCACTTGCCAGGCAATCGCTTTTACCACTGAGCTATTTAGACTCCGCATTAATACCGCCTTCCGCTTTCCTATTTAAGATATTGCTATCGTAACGAGAAATCCTTCAGTACTGAATTAGTACCTCGCCAGTATTGGCCGAATGTATACGTATGATTCCTACATGGGAAGAGATCGATGATGACGACGACGACGAGTCTCGCGTGGCTCATTCGCCAGGAGCATGTACGCGCCCGTTTGACCTCCGACCTCGGCGAGCGTTTTTTCCTGCGAAGGTCGTCGATTATCTCGTGCGAGAGGTGGATCTCGCCGCGGTAACGCGTTTCGGAATAATACCACCTTTCGCACGAAAAGACCGGCGCGTGAAATAATCGGCGATAAATAACGCAGAGATCGTACCTCTCTCTTTCGCTCTCCGGCGAGCGCCGGGCTCGTGTTCGCCGCTCCGGCGAAAATAGAGGAGGCTCCGGCTTCTCGAATCGACGCCCGGCCGAATCTATAGTAAACCCAGCTCTATCTCGTTGCCGCGCTATCTCGCTCGCCTCGTAAAAATCGACCGACTGTCGCGGAGATTGGAAGCTCTCGCCCGTTGCGAGACGATCCCCGTCAAATGTACGATCGCAATCGCCGCGCCAACACCTCGCTAATTATTGATCAACGAAACCGGATATTGTCTCTTGTAATTTCGCCTCGAGTCACCCACAGTGTCTCCACCGGAAACGTCCTATGTATAATTTTCGCTATTCGCGAGTATATCTTTATTTATGTATTTATTTTGATTTAACTTTATTGCAAGCAAAAGGTGAGGTGCCAGCGAAGAGACTCCTTTAACTGCCTTATTTCGATTAGTGCTGTCAATTTCAGGTATCCGAGTCTTTCTTGAATAACTGAATATACAGCTAATCTCAGACATTATTATCTGTTATAGTTAGAGAAATCAGTAATTTCTAACGTCTGAAATTAGCCGCATATTTAGTTACTGAAAACCTCGGGTACCCGCGTCGAAATTGACACTGATCTCGATTAATCTCGCGAATTAGCTTCTAAAATATCCAGGAAACTAGCACGAAATATGATCAACAATGGCCAAAAACATCTTCAATTAGTACTCTTGACGGACTCTTCTTGCTATCCCAATAAATTTTACCGTTTTGCCGTTACAAATGTTTTTGCTGCACGTATAGTAACTGAGAAATTTGCTGCTGCCAGCGAAATATTTGTTCCCATGCGCGCGATCGGGCGGCTCTTCGGGTCAAAGCAATCGCGAGTCCTCGGAGAGTCTCCCGACTGCGACGACGAGGACGACAGCGCGACGTTCACCGCCGTCGCGAAGTCGTCGAACGATCGCCGCCGATTCCTAGCGGAGGATAGTTCATTGGGTCATCGTTATTACGCGTCACCTGCCGCGAAACCTCCCTCCTCCGTTCCTCCCTCCCTCCCTCTTGTCTCGTGAGAATGAATTGTCCCATTTATCCCCGAGCGTTCACCGTCGTCGTCTTCGTCGTCGTCTTCGGTTACCGACGGCTTTGTCCGATCGGGAGCCGCCGTTTGCCGGATCGAACTCCGGACCGACACGGCCATTAACGGCGCTTGCGTCAGCTCCACGGCGGATGATGATGCCGAGGAATGCGAGCCGATTCCTCCGCTCCAATTAACGTTGAGTAATCCTTCGACAGAGGCCGATCGACCGCGCCATTGTCAGGGCACGCTTTCCTTAACGGTCCCACGTCGGGATCCGGCCCGAACGAATTCACGGTCCCAAGTCGTCGTCGTCGCGCTCCGAGTCCCTCGGATTCGGAGCGCATTCCGCTTAGAGCGTACCATCATATTGCGTCCCGCTATGTAAATATAACAGTGCCCCAGTATTTATGCAAATGCAGACTACGCGAGTCTTACACGAATTTAAAGAGAGCGTTTAAATTGCAAATGAGACATTGACGAATTGCGCGGCACGGAAGCGTGCTTTATCGAGAGGATATTTTGTCAACTGTAGAATTAACGGTACGCTGCGGGGGAAAAATGAATCGCGGTGTTCGACATCGGGAATCGATAATTCATAGCGGCTATTGATCGACGGTGTTTTCGCGCTGGAAGAAATAAACCAAGTGTGAGCTCGCGAAGAGTCCCCCGATTACGCCGTAATCCTCGTTCCTGCGGCGTGTTCTCTCGCCGTGCTGCTCAAGCTAAATCCGTTGGCGTAAGCGTTAAAGCACTTACCGCGTCATTAGAATCCGTTAATTATTATGCGCTTCAATGAACGCAATCCGAGGCGAGCGCGCTGGGGGATTCAGATAGCGGTAACCGTACTACCGCTATTATACAAGGAATAACAAAGCGCGTACTGTTCTAAGGAGATACCCGTGGAGGGGCGGGGCGTGCGCTATAATCTTGAATCAATTAGAAATATCGCGTTAAATCTATATCGGGTGGAATCGAGAGTTCGGCTTCTCAGTTTCGCGCTCGATTTATTATCGCATTCCGCAGGAAACGACCTCTCCGGAAATACGTTTCGGAGAATTGTGTTTACCTCTCTCATAAATAAAAGAATTTTCGTCAAAGAATTACGTTTCAAACGGGGTCGACCGATTTCGGACAAAGTGAAATCCGCGTCACGCGTCGGTCGGGTCTTAGTCGCGATTGTCTTTCACGGAGACGTTCCTATCAATCGGCGTTTAGATGATGGCAGCAACGATGAGCGCGACGGAATTACCGGTTGTTTCTTTTCTTAATGGTGGTTATATAGGCACTCGCTACTCAGCGAAACGCAATCGGCGGTAAATTTACAATCTTCCACGGCGCGGCTGACATTTTCACGGTGTTGTGCGGTAAATGCGTCTGGAGTTACGGGCATGACGATAGGACGGCGCATTCGGGACATTTATTGCCGCGCGCGTATATCTTATCCGCTCGCACGGGTCTCTAATTCCTCGTGATATATTCATCTCGAGTATCAGAGCGCCCGTTACCGCGGCGCGCGCGCGCGTTGAGTTATCTCGCGCGCAAATGTACGTTATCGCGCACGTAACACCGGTCTCTTCCTCTCTCTCTCTCTCTCTCTGTCAAAGTTGCGAGAACTGAATTTGTCGGGTAAATCCTAACGTGGAGAGTTCGCTCTTTCTTCTTCTTCTTCTTCTTTTCCGAAACGCGTCGGGTCAGCGAAGCCTCTCGAAATTTTGACATTAAGTCCGCTTAGTTCTACATTAAGCCTTCAAGTGAAAAAAAAAAAACAGACATAATTTTCCGTTTGTAGCATCAAAGGAGCACTGATAGTGCTTCTTTTATGTTACAGAGGAAATTTCAATCTCCGAGGGGAGATTTTAAATTTTATATTGTCTTCAAATGGAAAAAAACGGACATAACTTCCCATTTGTAGCATGAAAAGAACGCAATAGAAGACCTTTGAAGACTTAATGTAGAATTAAAATTTCGATTCGAGGTGTTAAACTTTTAATCGTACAATATAGTAGGAGCTAAGATAACAAAATAGATTCAATTTCAATTCTAAAGATATAATATAACCCCTACTTCGACTCTGATGATGTCTTCAATTTCCGCTTTTGCTATTTTAGCGTGAAAATAGGTTGTTAAAGGTAACATTAATATTCAATCCGTAGAATTAAAAGAGAAGTTAAAAGGTGTCGGTATCGTCAAAGTAGGTAGCGATAGATTTCTATTAGTCTATATATTCGTCTAAGTAGGCAAACTATTCTTAGGAGTGTCAAAATAACATGAAAATTTCAACTCGGGAAGATCGCGCAAGTTGGACAGGCCTAGGAGACGCGGCACGCTCGCACGGTGCTCGGTCGAAGACAAGGCGCGAGTGCCAAGGTTCAAGGCCATTGAAAATCGAAAGGCTCATCAATCATCATCGCTATCGCCAATTAGCGCTGATCCAATCGTCGATTCAGCAAAATCGACTCACGGTGCCGATCCGAACGCGGTCCTCGCGCGGAGGCTTGCGTCACCGCGCGCGTCCTATTTTGTCATGGGCCCTCCTCGTCATCGTTCTCCTGACGGAAGAGCTTCCAATGCCGAAGGCGCGTGTCAGGCACGAAACCTAGGTCGCGGCCGTCGCGATGGGGCAAGGACAATCGCGTCGACTCGTTGATTTTGATGGCAAAAGCGGGGATTATCACGATCATCGATTGGTCATGGCTCATCGCGTTAGTTCGGCTCTCCGGCGATACCTTCCACGAATTCTGTGATACATGAGGAAATCGTAAAACAAGCCCGCGGATGAAGCGAGAATATCCGGAGAAACTGACAAGGGAAGGTTCATATAATTGCCGCGGGTTGCAGAACCAAAGTATGTTTTTTTAGATAGAAGGTCACGAGATATGTTTATATCCCCAAGACTTTAGCTATTATAGACAATAGGGGAAGCGATTAGAGACTCGTTCATCGTTCATGCGCATTATGTTTCAATCACAACGGTTAATGGTTAATTTCAAATTATTCATTGTTATTCTTTAATTTTTACCATTGTTTCACCTTGATTTGCATTTTTTTTTTTAAACGTGGTCGTGTCAGTATTCATCTTGGATATTTCCAAACACTTCTCAAATGTTCTAGCATTGCTTTGAATCGGGTCTAATTGAAGGACATTGTAAGGAAGATCGCGATGAAACAGCACGTATCAAATATGCTCACCCTGAGGGCTATTTTTGTTTGGATCATTCAGTAATTAAAAACCTTCATGTATTTTGCCCTTCATGAAAAGCTTTTGTAATGTTTACCCATAAATGAACAAACCGATATTACACATATTTTGGCATGTAACTTTTTTTATTTATACTCCATAGCAGCTAAAACTTTGGCATTATAATGGCTATAGCCAAGATTTATTAGGTGCTTTCGAACGATGTATCAAATACCATCTTGTTTTTCGCGGCAACGTTTCGGAGAAACTTGCGACCCTTGTGAGAAATGCGCGAAGGGAGGTAACTTGTGAAAAAGTTTGAGTAGCTATTCTGCTATGCCCGTGCGATGAAATGAGTTCGTTAAAATTTCAAGATCGTCCCTCAAAGTTTCACTTGTCCCATCGCGTGCGGCGCGCCGAGTTTTCTCAATTCCGTCCACGCGCATCCACGACGCCCCGCGCGGCCCGAGCGTCGGTCGCAGCGCACGTTCGCGCACGTTTCTCAGGCGACGAAATAATTATTTATCGCGTAATGATAAACGACGTCTGCGCAGTCTTGGGTAATAAATAACGCCGTTTCCCGTATTCTCTCGCTCGGCAGTTATTCTTTCCATTTCCGCCTGGCACCCCCGTCTCACGAACTTCATCCACTACCGACCGCCCTTGTCTGCTACAGGGCCGGCCTGGAAGGAGGATAAGGTTGGCAGTCGGTTAATTTATCGAGTCGGGGGAAGTTTGCTGAATCTTCTATTTGCATTTTCCGTAGATTGCATCCCCGCGGGCGCGTGTGTGCGCCGGCAATCTGTGGCGAATGGAGTCGATGAAGCTCACCCTCCTCTCTTCTCTCTCTCTCTCTCTCTCTGGCAACTCGACAATGATCCTCCCGTCGAAAGAATTCAACGTCGTCGCTTCGCGCTCGGGGATAATGGATTAAAGGATGACATAACAAACGACGTGCGCGACGCGATATCGAGTCCGGCTGCTCTTCATCGCGCACGTCTCCTTTTTTCGTCTCCTCGTCGATTTATCCGGCTCCCTCTAACAAAAGATGACTCTTTCTCAGAGTCGTCTTACCCTCTTTGCCACTCGTGCATTCTCCCTTTCCTTTTTGTCATTCGCACGGGGGTCGTGGGGCCGAAAAACGAAAGTGCACCATCATGCAAAATCGGCCGGCGCTGCCCTTTGACCCCGTCGGCCGGCCGGCCAGCCAGCCAGCCACGGGCCCGTCTGGCTCCGATGGTGAGCAACGGTGAGTGTTCACAGTTAGGTTCTCACGGCTCATACATGAATGCATGTATGCAGCCTGAAACGCCCGCGATTGGCTCGATGTCGACGTCGGCGGCGGCATACCGTCCGCCTCCCGGCTACGATCGGTACGTGGGCGATATCCACGATGATCGTGGCGCCGATCGTTGGGGAGAGAAGGATAGAGAGAGAGAGAGAGGGAAAAGTGAGCTTTTGAACGTGGTCGTTCGTGATGGTCCTTTGCCTTAACAGCACATCGCCACCCCATTTCCCTCAATCTCGACCGCGAAGACGAGATCGATGCCGTCGGGGCAGCACGCGTCCGCACGTGCGCGCAGGAAAGCGCCGTGGTAGTCATAGAAACGGCTTCTCTTTGAGATCCTCCGCGCGGTGGCGATTTTTTTATTTACCGAGGGGAAAAGGATCCTAATTTGCGGCAAATCGTTTCTACCCGACTGTGGAAAGACTGCAGAGGGACGTGGGGAGTTTCTCTTCGAATTTTCCGTCCGAATGTATATATAAGCGTAAATCCGTCCGCAATACGAATGCAGATGGTATCTCTGCCATGATAAAGTATATCGAAAATTCTATTGAATTGCGCCGAAGGGATTCCCGCGAAGAACTCCATTTCGCGATTCGAAGAGGTGAGTCGCGCCGATAGGTCTCTCGGGTTCACATGTTGATGAAAAATCCGCTCGAAATGATGTGGAAGTCAATGTCCAATTTGATATTTGTCAGACTTCGTCACGATATTTGAGATATTATGTAGATGTTGAGACAGTCTAGTCGTTATCCAGTTTATATCACGTCAGATTGATACGTGAATATAATGATTCGATTTTGATATAATACCGAATTGGTACCGACTAGATCATCAATAATCGGTTGACACCTGTGTGATGTCTTCAACATATCATATAGATAGCTAGATATCGACTATACATCGACATGATATTAACACGATATAGCATCGATCTTTTTTTGCATATTCACACGGAGAACAATATTTTGCTGACACAGCAAATTGTTAGTTACTATTAGGGGCAGCAAAAAAATTTGTTTGCACAGCAAAAAGATTTGTTAAGAAAATATTAATTGTTATTTGCTGGGTACATAGATAGTACAATAATTTAGTTATGCCAATCAAATTTTATCGCTGTCACAACAGTTTTGCTACAACAGCAACATTATTTGTACCGCGCAACAAATCTTTTCGTTGTCCCCACAATAATTAACAAATACTTGCTGTGCCAGCGAAATGATTTTTTCCGTGCATGAAAATCTAATAGTTATCAAATCGAACGGTCCAAAAAGTCACACATCGATATCGATCATTGACTTGTGAACCCGGATCGCGTGGTAAGATCCGAACGACGTTGTTGCGGCAGTAGCGGCGAATAAGTTTCGCAATGGCCCTTACGCGTCGTTAACGGGCGGAAATGGTGCTTTTTGTTGCAGTGCTAAATGAGCTCGAAGGTTTGGCCCGGGGCGCCGATGCGAGAGATTGTCCACCGGCGTCGAGGGCGGCGCTGGATCCCGAGCATGTGGCGCGAGTCGCCGAGAGCGCCAAGGCGGCATTGGCCTTCGCCAGAAGCCGAAATCCGGCTATCCGCTGTTTAACCACAAGAGGCACCGTTCTCACATCCAGCACTTTTACGGTGGAGGAAGACGTCGACAAGGTAAGAGAGAAAGAGAAGCGAGGCTCCGGCGATTCGATACGCTTACATTGGCTGCTTGAGTAACTGTACTCGGCGCTGGTATTTAGAAGGCGAATTTGCATCGATCGTTGACCGTTGGCCGCTTAGAATGAGCGTCTCTCGATGAACCTCGATCTTTCGCCTGTTTTATTTTTAACCGGTCTAACGTCCTAGCGCGAAACACCCCGCGAGATTCGCCGTCGCTCTAAACGAGATCGAAGCGCAGAAACTACATGGCATTTTGCTCGAACTCTCCTCGATGTTTCTCTGCTCCATTTCAACTTGCGAGTTACACTCAACGAGTTACACTCGACATACATCCCGAGGCACCGCCGCGATCAAACGACCGGCAACCTAGCTTTTCGCCGGTCGTGCCGATCTATTTTCTGCTCTGTCAAGCGGAGGAAGAAGAAGAGATGTTCTCGGTGTGACGTTCGATTAAAACCCGTTTCGACAATCGCAGCTCGAGCGCGCAAATTATCGAGGGCTCGTTACTGTCGTCGTGATTTCCGTGTCTGGACTTGCCTCGCGGCAAGTACGCGACAGGCGCGACGCGATAAAGCGAATGGATTTTGACATTCGCTCGATACGATTCTAACAGCTACGTGCAGAAAGACGGCCGTAGAAACGCCGAGCAGTCGCGTTCCTTCCCGAGGACCAATAGCGGCGTGTGTGTGTGAGAGAGAGAGAGGAGGTGGGGAGAGAAACGGTAGGCTCACTCGGACGATGTTCATTGAAGCGCGAATGTTATGATAACGAGCCGGGTATCCGAGAGAGAACACCCACGTGGTGTACGTGTAGAAGACTTTTCGCGGCCTATCGCCGCCGCGCCCGTTCACTTGGCGCGCTGACACGCCGAGCACGGCGGCGGCGAGCCCCGAAGAGAGCGAGCGAAGACTCAAATTTTAATGACAGTCTCTGTGACGAATCCCAGAGCCGGTCCCGAGCCGGTCGCAAGTGAGACGGAACGCGATTATCTACCGACTTCATCGGTACACGAATTTCGGCCGTTTTGTTCCAGGACGGACTGACACGGAACGACGACAGGATATTGATCACGTGCCTCAGCCTCTGTAGAATGAGCAGCAAAGACCAAGCGAACGCAGGTACGTGTAACGTCTGTTTCCTCGAAGCCTCGGGCTAGATCAGGCTAGAAATATTCCCTTTGGGTTTCGTACTTTCGTGTCCCGAGTTTCGATTCAACTTTTCGTTCGCACAACGATTCGCTCGTATTTTCTTCGCCGCTCAGGTTGACTCTGCAATGTCGAGGTCCCTGCGATTCTATTTCAGTCTAGTTCGAGAGTGTATGTCGAGAGGAATTTTTCTGCTTGCTAAATTTGTTAACGAAGGGAAAGAGAGAGAGTTCTTTATCTCTCCGAAATTTTACCGTAAATTTGTTTGAAAAGAGGAGATCTCGAGGAGATCCTCGAATTTGATCAAAGAATACTTAGTAGAGGAGCTGCCTCGCTGCTCTAAATTTATCAAAGAACACCCAGACGGAAGGTAGTCGCGTTAGTAGCGGGAGGTCCGGTGTAAGGTCGATAAAAAATGGAACCTCGGCTTTTGCCGCAGCAGAGGAGGGACAACCGCGGCGTTTGAGACGGGAGGTGGTCCTGCTCACCGAGGACCGGAACCTCAGGGTAAAGGCTTTGGCCAGGGACGTACCTGTGAGGGAAGTACCCGACTTCATGCAATGGGCTGGACTCGGCTGAGACATCAGGACGTGATCGCGACCAACTGTCCCCGCTGACGAGAAATCTCCCGTGTTTCTGCCGCACGAGCTCGATCAGCACAAACAACAAGCCCGGACGCAAGACGAGGGGAAGGAACCGAAAGAAATGCCAAACCGATCTTCGTCGCGAATTCTTTTCGCGGTCGAGCGTCGACCGTCGACTGTGGCCGCACGCAACGCTGTTATTGCGTAAGTGCGCATCTCAACTGGATATACAATGTAACCAGTCTCTCTCCCGATACGATATGCCCTTTTTTTTCCTTTTTTTTTATCTTCTTGTAAACCCTCCACGGAGAGGCACTGCGTGGAGGGTGACGAATGAAAAGAAAAAGAAAGAAAGACGAAGGAATGAAGGAGGAATCTGCGCGCGACCGCGTGAAACCGCGAGCGATGTATGGTGTATACACGAAGTGACGAGTAAGAAACGCCTCGAAAGAACTTGCCGCTCGCCGTTTCGGCCGGAAACGCCGAGCCATTCGAAGACTCCTCGAGCATGACCGTGACACTTCCTACCTTGCATCACCCTTAACTGTTCCATGTATCTCGAACGTGTAGACGCAAAATCTCGACGAGAGCTTTTTCGCGCGGTGACGTGTAACGGATGAGCCGAGAGACGCGTTGGGCGCGACCAAAGACGTCCAACCAGGCGTACAGGCGCGGCGAAGTAAATTTGCGAAGAAAAAGGGGGAGAGAAGACGAGGTGGAGCGCAACGAGAACAGAGACAGGGATAGAGAGACTACGAGAGAGAACGGTAAAAAAAAAAAGGAAATACAAAAGAGAACCCTGCTGTCTTGCAGTTGTTGCCGCTATTTGTAGATTGTTTTTATCGGTGACGGCCGCCGCCTATTGCGGCCGGACTTGTTTTGCACGATTTCGTTCGGCGATATTCACTTCGTTACGCGAGACACATCATTATCTAAATAAAAAGAAGAGAGAGAGAAAGAGAGAGGGGGGGGGAGAGGAGGGGAAAATTTTTATACGTATCAGTGTCGCGCGACGACTCGACGCGCGCGCGTCGCCTTCGTTTATTGCGATCGCGAAACGTGTCTTTTTTATTATCGTCGTCACGAGTCCCCATTGACATTTCCCGACGAGACGCGATCCTCCCCTCCGTTCCTTACGTTAATGTCATTAACGTCATTACCTATAAGCTGCCATAAAGTGAATTATCGGTGACGGTTCATTTCCAACGAATGAACAGCGGTAACCGGTCGCGTTGCATCGCCGCAGAACGAGATGACGATCGATCTAATCGCGACATCGATCGCCACGATCAACCTCGTGAAAGTTACTTTGGAGATGATCGAGAGAGAGAGAGATAGCTGCTCGTTGCCGAAAATCCACGTTCGTCCGCGCGTAAAATCTCACGACGTTAATCTTACGACGATCGAAAATTGATATCGCACATGCAGAAGATCTTATAATAAAGACGGCTACAAAAGTTCGTAATACTGACTAAACTGGAATTATTATCGAAATTATTATGTGTGTCGTAATCTTTGATGATGTGTACACATGATATACATTATTAAAGATTACAGCACATATCATAATTTCAGTCATAATTCCGATGTGGTCCGACACATTACAAAATCTTATGGCAATCATTACTACAATATTTTCTCTGTGTACAAATTCCGCATAGACACGTTGAAAAATATTTCAAGGAAAACTCCTCAGCCGCGCGACACTGCGAATGTACGTAGAAAGAAAGTGTTAGATTCAAGCAAATAATTACTTCAGTACCCCTCAGCACATTTTTATTCAACATCACTAAGTAATATTTACTTAACCCAAGTGAAATATTTTCTAAGTAAATTATCCGATTAAAATATTAACTCGATACAAGTAACGTTTGTCCAATCTGAATAAAAATTTGCCAAGGAGCGTTGGAGTAATTACTCACTCGAAGCAACACTTTTTTTTCTTCTGTGTATCCTCGCGCATCGATCGAACGTCGACTTTCGGGCGAAGGTGCGATCTCGCCGATCGTCTCCGTGAACGTGGACGTACCTACTACACGTACGCGCGTACACAATAGCCAATGAGGTGCGCGGCACCTCTTCCCATTTGCCTGCGGGTACTCGCTTGTGTAGCTTGTACATTAACACTTGTGGTACGCCGGCTTAAGACTTAGGAGTTTAGCGTAAGAATATATACGAGACACGCGGATCGATTCTGCACAGAGAGAATGATCGCCCGCGCGATTGTAACCGTGGTGTTCTTTAGAATATCGAAGATTAACTTTTTAACGGCCGGAGAAACGGAATATCGGGGAGAGCGCGGACGAGAGCGCGCGAGATCGCGATCGCGAACATTCCGGCACCGTTCGGCGACGAGGAGGAGGAAAAGGACGACGACGACGGTGGTAGTGTCTCGATCGACGTCGAGCTGGCGCGCAGGATGTCAGTATGTGGCTCGGCTACGTGTGCTTGTCGGCGCGATCGCGATCGAGCGCGAGATTAGGATTCGCAGGGAGGAATACGCATCGCGATCGATGTTGCTCGCGCGGATCGGTATCGAGCGGGCGCCTCGGGGCCGCTTTTTCCTAGGACGCGAGTCGTCTAGGGAGCGAGAGAACCGCGAGCACCAGCGTCGGGCTGTTTCCTTCGCGTTTTTTAGTACTCCTCGCTTTTGTCAGACGTATACGAGACCTTGCGGGAGAAACTCGGAAGCGCACCGTGGTCGAGACACGCGCGACCAGCAAGGAACTGGGGGACCGACCGATCGAGTAGCGAACAGGATGTCCTATTTTTCGACAAAGATAAGGTAGTTACTTAATGCTCCGTAGCGATTAAAGGAGTGTGTGCATGCGAGAGAGAGAGAGAGAGAGTGAGAGAGAATGGCAATTAGATTAGACGGAGAAGAGACGGTCTTAGCGGAGAAGAGCGAAACGTTTTTTCGACACACTAAAGATCACGTCTACGAGGAACCTCGACGTTACCCGAAGTATCGTCTAAATTCTCGCGAATTGCACCGAGTCGGCGAGTAGAAGAAGAGCCCACCCGCGCAGCCCGGGCGAAATCGTTTCGTTACACCGCCGCCGTTCCGCTCGAGAAACCGCACCGTAGTTGGAACGGAGAAGAAGGTCCCACCGCGGTATGCCGAGTGTCCGGAGTATCCCGTTCGTTCGTCGCCGCTTTAACGGCACAAGAAGCATATGAAAATATCTCTTCCGATCTGTCCCGTGGGAAAGTGTCCCCTCTGTGAAAGCGAAATTGAGAAAAAAAATTCCGCCTGCGTACGGGCTCTTCTGCCGCTTGCGGATTTCAATAATTTTTCCGTGAAAAATCGCGAACGATCGCTCGAACGCGCGAGTAGGGAACGCGCCAAGTCAGGTTCTGCGAAACACGTCGAGGTCTTATTTAAGCGTAAGTACTTCTCAATGTCGCCAGGAGACGGTGAAGTATCGTTTACCGACGATACCTCGACCAGGATTCAGAATTGACGCGTTGAAAGAGAGAGAGAGAGAGAGAGAGGGAGAGAGATAAAGAGAGGTGGATAGAAAGAGAGAGAAAGGGAGAGGCGGAGAAGGAGAGAGAATGAGAGAAATGAGAGAAATGAACTTCACGCCTGCGAACGAGAAGTTGTTCGTACCTCTCGTCCTTCGGCGTGTCCGTTTGCTTTGGCGTCTTTTTCTTTTTTTCCCCTACACCACCTTCTTCCCCGACGCCGTTTTTAGCTCAATTTTTTATCCGAACCTCCGCGGCGAGAGTGCGTGTCGATGAAGTTGACGAAGTATACACGAAGCACCGACGATGTACACAGTATCATTGTTTTTTCATTAATTTCTAAGTATATCATTCATAGACTTTTTAATGCGCGTGTTCGGTCGCCGTAAGCGACCAAATAATTCATACGAAGACAAGCAAATGTTCCGGGGCGAAAGGAGATGAGCGATAAGCGGCCGGGCGAAATCGATTGCGCGAGCGCAGAATGCAATCGCCGATACACAAGAGGATATTATCGGTAAACCGTCTTTTCTTTTTTTTTTGTCCTTTTTTTATATTGACGTTGATGCGCGGGATGTGCCTTTAATCGCTGCAAAGAAACGCGAAAAAGCCGTTCCTATGCACAATCGACCGAACGCGCGTCAAAGATTGTGACGAGAAATATTGCGTTAAGTATACTTCGACGCATCTTATATCGCGAATGTCAATGTTTCCTCTGTATGATCCCTCATCAAGTTGACATTTTTTGTTATCTTTGTTACCATCGTCATTGTAATGCGAGAATGAATGAGATATTAGGTCTGTTCGCTGAAATGGTGCATACTTCCGGAATTTAAAAAGAAACATAGGTAACGACTTCGTGTCGAAAAAACGAGGGAAATAGAACTAGTGCAAGCTCTAGTGCAAGCTCTAGCGTAGCTGGTTCAACTATAAGGAACAGACCAATTCGTATACGAAGTTCGGGCAAACATTTTTACGTCGTACGAAGACACGTGCCGCGTACAGTCGGCTGTCGGTTTTTTTCAGTTTTGTTTCCTAAGGGGACAGTTTATCGATAATCTCCATCAACTAGTTGTACAATAATAACAATCAGGGTATAGTTTGCAATTCTATTCCGAGCATATCACATAGCGTTTATCTGTACTATCGGGTCCCTTTTTCTGCAATAGCCGTAGCAGTGCAATAGATCTCACCATTCGTGCGGATAATATCGCCACCACGATAAGACTATCCGTCCCTCCCTCGAGCCTCACGATCCATTTTCGCTGTTTCGATGTAACATATAACTTCACTCGACTCACTGCGGTCTTTCACTATGAAATTGCATACGTTGATCTTGTCGTGGCCGGCAGCGACCGAACGATTGGCTTGCGCGATCGAGTTCACGTTAGCCCGTGCTTGTGTGAGAGAGAGAGAGAGAGAGAGAGAGAGAGGAAGATACAGAGGTTGGAACGCCTGATTAATAGGTAGACAATTGTCACGTAAGATAGACATCGTGATTTTTAGCGTACGATGTATCCCGGAAACGGAATTCCGCGACGCGACTCCCGGCGTCCCGCTTCCGAGATAACTCTCACACCGTAAGTGTACCTATACCTATAAATGTATATAGGTATATATAATTATATATACGTGTTATATATAATTATACATATATAAATACACCCCCCCCCCTCTCAATTACCAACAATCACACTCACATTCACTCAGACACACCTACACGTACACACACACGTACACACCCGATTTTATGCTAGATTCCCGCAATATCTATTAAATCTATGTACGTGTATTATCATGTGACGAAGCAAGAACAACCTGTTTGTATTTCGTCTCAGGAAAAGCTATTTGGCGATACGATACTATACGTTACGATAACGACGATCAAGATGAACCGTGGGGACGATGATGATGATGCTACGGCGGAAGTTTTTAGGCTAATCGTTTATTACACTTATGAGAAATGTCGCTACTATAGTGTTACCACTTTGAATATTCAATAAAAAGTGACGTTGAACCCCTTCTAGCGTTATTGTGTTATGTACCTACGGTAATTATACGATATTTAGTATATACAATACTAGTTTTTTTATTATTCCTCGCAGCGGTAACCGCTAAATCATCTCTCATGTCCCGCACATCCTGTCATCCTCCCGTGTTCTTATACACAGAAAAATACATAATACATAAATAAAAAAATGCATTTAAATAAATATTACTCGTTTCAAATATTTTACAAGTTTATATATCCGTATATATAAGTTCAATTATAAGCATGAAATTTATTTAATTATTAAAAATATTAAGTTTATTAAATTTATTAAAAATATATTCTGAATCCTATTGTATAACTTTAGTACATCGATAAAAAATATTCAATTCACGTTGGAACCACCGATGGTACCGTTTTGGCTCCGCTGACTTTTAAAACTGCTATGAATCTTACAAATGTTTGTATTAATCAATAACTTTCCCTGACTTTTTGTCACTTTAAATATGAATATAATCTCAAATAATGCAAGTAACATCAAGATAACTCTTCAGTAATCAAAAATAAAAATAAGAGCCAAATTGGCACCTACGCTCGGCGGTTCTAAAACAAATATCGGTTTGCTTATTCAAATTAACCGGATTTAACTTGTCTTCAATAAAGTTTATAATATTCTTGAAAAGAGCGAGAGAGAATAAATTCTTTTTTCTAGTGATAATGAGTTCTTTCAAAATTTGCAATGAATATATTTGAAGACTAGAGAAAATATTCTGTATTGAAAAGAACTATTACTTAAACGAAGACAAATAAATTGAATAATCGCTTCTCTGACAATAGAAAGGTATCTTTCTCTGCGTACGATTTTTAGTCGCCAATGGAAAATCATCGTAATACACTCGAGCACACGACAACGCGATACGGCCGGAATCTTGGTTCTCGCCAGGTCGTCGCGACTTGGGGCGACCCGACCCCGTGGAGGTCCGGTTCGTCCATCGGACTTTTCTCGCGTGCTCTTTACCTAGTTCGCGAGATTTAGGCTCGCGAGGCACGCGGCCGGGGACCGTTGCGTGATAGAGCCGTTGACACGCTCGACCTCGTTATACCTTTGTCGTCGAGGGTTCACGTGCCGGACGATGTTTCTTCTGGGTGCACGACTAAGGTCGTCCGAGTCATTCCGAGCGCTCTTCTTGCGCGGGCGAGGTGTAGGTACGTTTTTTCGCAGGAGCCACGACGACAACGACCGGGCACCGTTAACGGCACCTCCGTACGTACCGCCGCTTCTTGCCACGATCGACAAATTCCAGTGTCCATTATCGACGTCACGATGCCGGCCGGAGCGCGATTCGTGCCTCATGTCGCTAATTATCCGACGGTTTTATGCTCGGACTTAGATTTATGCCTAAGGAATCTTCAAGATCGCGGTATCCTCAGACATCTGAGCGGAACGCGTGATTATTTTTTTGGAAGACAATTTTTCGGCATATTTCGGTTTACCTTTGATCGTCGATCTAACGAGGATCGCCGTAGATTAGGAAATTGCCGGAAACAAACAAGCGTGCGGCAGGCACGTTCTCGAAATTTCGGCGCGGCAGATACCGCTCGTTGCCATGCGCGACTCGATCGTCTCGATCGTTTTGGAAATCAACGCGCGACCGATAGTTGATGGGCTCATTCGAAGGGACGATCTTCGACGTGTCCTTGCGATCAGCGGCGGACAGTACATTTCCGGTCGAGCGGAGTCAACAGAAGCAGCGAGAGAGGCAGCGCGTTCTCTCTCGAGCGAGAGAGTCCGGCAAGGTCCGGCTATTTTTACCCGGTCAACCTTGAACTTGCTGCCGCCGTCGTTGCTGCTGCTGCTGCCGGCGTCGTCGTTGCCGCTGTTGCTGCCGCAGTGATCCGATCACCAATAAAGGGACTTATCTAATTCTGAGAAAGACGATCGTCTCTCGCGACTAAAGGTAAGTACTCGCACTGTATTCCCATCGACAGCGTACCTTAAGAGCGTACGCAACCACTTATCGGAGGAACACACATACCGCAGATCGTTGCGAACCCTTTAACACTTCGCTCCATGCGACGTCCGCGCTTATTACGGTAATTGACCTGACGCTTCAGGATCATCGCACGCATGCATAATCAACATTTTTTCAACGTTTCCTCGCCTGCTCTATTTCTACCTTTTCCTCCGTACAGTTATTATTATTATTCACATTGTACTTCTTTATTATTGTGTATCATTATTATTATCTCGTTTGTCATTTATATTATTAAAGAAACATTAATAGTGCACCTTTGCGGAGGGAAATTTTTAATTCCACATTAAGTTTTCAATGGAGAAAAGTGGAGAAAACCGAAGTAACTTCCCATTTGTAACATCAAAAAAGCGCAATAAAAGACCTCGGAAGACCTAACGTAAAACTGAAATTTCGTCTCGGGTATTTGTAACCATACGTAAGTTATCAGTCATGTTATGTCTCCAATAAAATAAATATTATCATTACTATTAAATATGCCTACAAGATATTTTTGTTGAATATAAAGTGATAACCTTATTATTATAGTTATATATTATTATATCATTCAATATAGTATGTGTAATCTTAAATTTTCGTTTTCTTCCCGAAATTCAAAATTAACGGGCAGAGCTTCGAGCATTTCATCGGGCGCAAGGAGACGTGCGAATCCGGAATTAGCAGATTTCGATCCGCCGAGTTCGATCGAGCGGCAAATGCACAGTACGACGACTGGAAGCAGGCGAGCGAGTGAGTAAGCAAGTACCGCGAGAGTTATGCGGTAGCGGCCGCGAGATAACGTAAACTCGCGGGTTATCTGATCGGACAATGCATCTCGCGATACGCTGACTGGCGAACGGGGTGACCCGCATACCGAGTTACCTCGTCCTCCGGTGCACCAAGGATGAGCGCTCTCGCCGAGTCGCTCTCGCCGGTATCGCCGATCGTCGATGCCGCACGACTGCAGGCGACCTCCCCGCCGAGAAGTTGCCGCAGAATCTGCGAAATTCCGACCCTCGTCCCTCGCGAAAAGCGATCGGACCTTCCTCCCGACCTTTCACCCCTTAACGCAATCCGTCGCGCTGCATTCGCAAGATAATCTTCGTTAAGCCTCGCCATTTTCGTCGATATCACGGCGGACGTTCTTTCGCGCCGGCTCTCTTCTTTAACAGGGTTAAACGACCGCGCGCGGTCGACGGACGTCGGCATAATTTGGCGAGGCCGCGAGAGCGCGATACGCGAGGAGCGACGACGGTGGCTACCGCTGCAGCGGCGGCAGCAGCCACGGCATCGCGTTTATGCGAGAAGCACGTAATCGCATTCACAACAGCCCGCACTTGTCTGACGGGAGTATAAAACCGGCGGGAGAACACAGAGGGAAGAGGCCGCCATATGGCGGCATAAAGATTCGCCCGCGCGCGCGCGTCACTCGGTGCATCTGAAATCTAGCCGGCTCGCTCGCTCGCTCGCTCTCTCCCTCCCTCCTTCGTCCGTCTGTCTGTCCGTTCGTTCGCTCATGTTCGCGGCTTCTCGAAGTTTAGAAACTGAAGAGAGCCGGCTGAGCCGACCGGGGGTCTCGACCGTGCGCCCGGATCCTGACACGCGCGAGGAAACGCACATGTTGCCGCGGCGACGAGGTGCCCGGCGCGCTAGAGTCCCCGCTGTTTCCTGGTAGCGATTAACATCACCGTGCGTTCCCCACTTGTCCCCTTCCGCGAACGAACGCACTTCTCCTCTTCCTCCTCTTCGTCGTCGTCGTCCTCTACGAGAAGTACAACGTCGCCGTCAGCACGCTTCCCCGACGCGCCCTTTTCTTTTCGCACCGCACTTAACGACGTTTCGGCGAACGATTCGTGCCGATCCGCGCTGGGAGACGCGGAGGGAGACGGGTCGAGACGAGATGAACGAGACCGGCAAGTTCAAGTTCACGGGGTCGTTGCACGTGTAGTAGGCAGGCAGCGCTCACGTGTGGGTGTACGCGGCCACGGTGGTGTGTTCGCGCGAAGTCAGCTGGCCGCGAGCCAGAATGCCGGCGACTGGATGACTTTCGATCGCGCCGGGTGGGCTCGGACGTGGCTTCTTTTGTCGCGCCAAGCATCGGGTCAGGGCGAGAGAGGACCGGCGATTTCGGGGGAAGCCTCGGAGGGCTTGTCCTCCGAGGGAACCTGAGTCGAAATTTTCGTTCTGTATTAAGTCCGTTTAATTCTACGCTGAGTTTTCAGAGGCCTTCTATTGTGTTCTTGCGGTGGTATAAATGGGATTATTTCCGTTTTCTCTACTTGAAGATAATATATTTAACATAGAATTTGAAATTTCCCCCCAAGAGGTCTGAGTGAATAAAAAGAGCATTATTAGTGATCTCTTAATACTACAGATGGGAAGCTATTTCCGCTTCTTGTTTTTTTTTTTCATTTGAAGACTCAGTGTAAAACTAAGTAGACTTAATGTAGAATCCAAATTTCGACTTGGGAACAACGACGTCGACAGCGTACTTTTGTCTTGGTTTCTTTAGAATGTTTCAGGTTGCATTTGTATATGAAAAATTCGAAGGATTTCTTTGTATTAATGTTTGCCAACTGCGATTCACGTTTAATTTGATCGATCGGACGCAATTCGGGTAAGATAGATGTTGGAAAAAAAAAAACACGCGTAACGTAATCCTAAAAAATATAACGTAATCCTAAAAAAAGACCGCCTAATTGGCTCACGTTCTTCCGCTCTCGGGAGTGACGTAAGGACGCAGACTTTCGAAATTTCTTCCGGCAATAAACTTTCAATGATTTTTACGAGGGTGATCTCATCGCAGCGATCATCACGACCGTCCGTTACCGAGCGGCGAATCTCGCGCGCGTTCCGTTTCCGAAGTCTTACGCAATGTTTGCGGATGCAGGTAGGCATCGGGCGAGCAGGGGCGTTGTTCCTCACCTTCGCGCGCGCAGGTCGCTGGGATGCGTCTTCTGTATTCGTCGGAGCGCTTCTCGGCTCGTCTGGGTTACGAAATGCGGCAGGCGCACTGCGCGAATGCGGTAATCGCGCTCTGCCCTTGCCGGTTCCTATCCCGGCGACAAAAAGCCCGTTCCTCCGAGGAATAACGTCGTTCCCGAGGTAACGTCCCACACTTTTCCGCGGGACTTTCGCGAAGAATTCGCGAAACTCGACTCGGAATTTCGCGATTTCGCTCGATTCGTCACTCGACACTGAAGAGTGCACGTGAAAAAGTTCTTTATTTTCACGATGCTTGCGTTAATGCAGCTAAGAGGGGCGAAAATAATGAGATAAAAAAATGCCGAATTTAATCGTCACGCACATCCTACATCATCCCTTAAGGAGGTTGTAAGGCTTAGCGCGGTATTTTCCGTGGTATGTCAAGAGGGTCACTAAAAAATTTAGTATTTATCAAGCATTATTACATTTCTATACATTTATTTCACTAACTAAGTAATAAATATTAATTTGAAACGAAAAATTAGTTTTAGGTAAATATATGTATATGTTTACGGTTATATTTTCAAAACAAAATAATAATTCCGAAATTTATATATGTCTGTACACTAGTCCTTGAAATATCACAGTAATTTTTCGTCAGAGAATCTTATTTCTATTTTAGAAGATATTAAAAATAGAAATTGAAAATAGCACAAATCTAACCTTATGAGACACGTTGCAAAAGAGACACGTATCAATTTGCAAATATCTCGGCTCTCGAACGGCCAATCTTTTCTTAATTGCACGAGCAGTTGTATAATATTTCAACATTACGTAATGCAAGTTTCATCGAATTCTTATCAAACTCATTTCGCCTTACACCACCTGCACAATTTTTTTCACGAAAAATTCGCGTCTACATCGACTCTGCCATCTGCCTGTTCCTCGTATACGATCCTGTGCATACGTGCACACACATTAATTCCTCAGCATCGTCGAGCGCGTAAGGGCAACTACCGCGTTTCCGTAGCGGCGTTAAGTAACTTAATTTAAGCGATGAGATCCCAGCGTCCGCGCCGAAGCGAGCGAGCGAGAGAGAGAGAGAGAGAGAGGACAGAAAGAAATTCTCTCTCTCATAAACGCAGCAGCAGGTTGATCAGCGACGAGCATCGCGATAGCGCGCGGTGCGGATAAGATATTTTACGGTAATAAAAGCGCGGCCCGATCCCGGCGTTAACATAGGCGAACGCGACGTGGCTCGGCGCGGCACTCGCTCGCTCGTTCGCTAGCTACCTAGCTGGCTAGCGAAAGCCGCGTTTATACCACCTACCCTATTGCGCTCCGTCCTCGTTGCCGTGTTGCGTACGTCATGCAGCCGTGTGTTAAGCCTCAAAGCTAACTACCTCGCGCGACCGGAGGTCAAACCGGGACCACACAGCCGCGGCCGTAACTCAGACCTATTATATTTCGCAGTTTGTTGCGCGCTCCTCACTTCTTTTTTTCTCCACCTCCTCCTCCTCCGCCATCTCCTTCAGAGAGACAACCCCGATACCTTCCTTTGCGCGACGCGACAGCGCGCGAGGCCCTTACATCGCCGCACAATGCGACCCGCGGCAGTGTTCCCCGGCGGATGATGCATTCGCGATGCACCGGTGCTCGGATGAACGGCCGAATGCTATATAACGCCCGATCCGCACTTTCCGCTCATCAAAATGTTCTTATCGTTCAAATGCGGCAAATACCGGGTGGCTGTTCAAATATCTCGAGTCGCGGCTTAGCCTGCGAATGGCGCTTCCTGATGGGAAATTCTGGCCTTGTGTTAAACCATTAATTCTTACGACATAGTAGGAACTAAGATAGCAACTAGGTTTAATTTCAATTCTAACGTTATAATATAACTCTCACTTCGGTTCTGATGATATCTTGAATTTTCGCTTTCGCCCTTTTTAGCGTACAAATAGGTTGTTGAAGGTAGTATTAAAAGTCAATCTGTAGAATTAAAGGTTCGAGAGAGAGAGAGAGAGATTAAAAAGTGTCAGTCCACAAGCCGTCCAAGTAAGCGTAAACTATCCTTAAGAGCGTCAGAGTGGCACCAAAATGTTTGTCCTGCGAAATATCCTTGATCGTGGCGCGAAGCTTGAGATTAACTCGAGGTTCGAAACGACGAAGAAATCGGAGCGAGCCAGCGCTTAAATCGCGATTTCGTCGTCCTGCAGTCTCTCTCTCTCTCGAGCCCCGGGGCGGAGGGGGTGGAAAAATGCTCAGTCTTCGACGGGAGACACGAAGGACACGACGATGACATGGACGATCCTCTCGATGAATTCGAGGAATCGCATAATGGCGGCTGCAGGACCGGCGACCTCGTCGCTTTAAAGAGGATACTCGTCCGCGGTGATCCTTATCTATGTAGGAAGTCATCCGCTCGTTTTCCTCTCCGCGTTCGCGTAAGCAGATCCAATCTCGCGGCGTGTGTTAGGTAATACTCTTTCCGACCGCTAAATGCACATCGTCGTGGCCGTTGACTTCCTCCCTTTGCCTAGGCACTTACGTACGCCGCGGACTTTGTTGCTGCTCGCAACGCCAAACGCCGCCGCCGCCGCCGCGCAATATGCCATATTGCGTTAGCGGGTTGTTCCGCCGTTTCCCTTTCGTCAAAGCGGCTGAGCCCGTGCGCGGGACCTTTGACCTGTATACCGAAGGTATACAGGGCCGTAGCTACCGTGTAACGCGAGGGCGAGCGAAGTTCGCGGTTGGATTATTAATCCAGGATTACCCATCGAGGCTTACTCTTCTCTTTTACGGGAAGCGGCCGGCAGGAATGCGCCGGGAAAATAATCCTTCTCTTGATGTTTTTCTTTTTTCTTCCTCTTTCCCCGCGAGTCGCGGAACTCCGATCTCCACGAGTTACGAGCGCGAGCACAACCGGGCCCGAATCGATCGTAAAATAAAGGGAACGGCGAAAAATGCGCCCGTCGCGGCCACATTGTTCATTCAAGAGGCGAGCGTCGCGGCCATAAGTCATAGATTAGATTCAGATCGCTTTGAAGCATTGTATGCGTATCGTGCGGAGACAATGCTCCAGTGAATCAAGCCTATCATCGCGAAAGGAGGGAATCCCTCCGCTGCGCCGGTGGATCGAAAAGTAATTGCCGAGGACGCGAGAGGGACAGACGACTCGCATTAACGCGGACGAGCGTCACGTATTCTTCGGTCATATTCCTTCGCTTTAATAGACTACTTGGAAATGCAAGAAGCGGATATAAAAATAATAGAACAGGTTAAAAACGGACGACATATGGGAATAAACACGAGAAAATATTTTTGTAAGGGGAATGCTCGTTCCCAAACCCCGCCGAGCAATTGGAAAATGTAAGACGCTTGATAAATTGAATACTTTCAAGACGACAAAACGTTAAAATCTCCTACAATCAAATATAATATAATAGACGTTAGAAGTGAAATTTGCAGGTGACGGTCGCTGAACGTTTATTGAATTTTAATACAAATTGCGAGACTTCTCGACCTTACTTTAGGTCTTTTTAAGTCATAATAAGCCAAATGAAAAACTGTTATAAATAAAAAAATACGAAAATTACAAGTCATAAAATTGATGATCACGACACATTTTACACTCGACGTATGAGAAATCAATTATTGGAAAGCTTTTCACAGATTACAATTAAATAAAAGTCTCCATTAAATCTCCGTTAAAATCTCCGTTCGAAACGGAGCGCACACAACGTAAGCCTCGTCTCGGAGAAGATGTTCGCCGGGGCGACTTCCCGCGAGATCAGGAATTATTAATCCTGGCCCGGCCTGACCCGCGCGGTTTGAAAATCCGCGGTCATTGAAATGCCGGTCTCGAGCCGTCCGGTTTAATTTAAGAGCGAAAATAGCGACAGCGAGAGATCTTCGCGCTCCGTGCATCTCATTAAAAGCGATAGCTCCCGGGTCCGCGTGCGCGCTCGCTCGCTCGCAACTCGGCCCGACGTGTCGGAACGCGCGTGTGAACCTTTACATAATTTAACTCGGTTTTATCGATGTACCCGACGAACGTGAGTCACGCTCGTAAACTACCGTGCGCATCGCGCAGAGGTAACCGTCACTTTATCCGAGTGTGTCGTTAATCGCCGCTGGTCTAAGCGGGCGCATCGGAGCACCCGGCGCACGTCATCGATCGTATCCGGATTCTAGAAAGAGACAGAGGGAGGCAGGGAGAGAGAGGGAGGGAAAGAAAGCAAAGCTACCGCTCTCTGATGTAAGCCGGATAATATCGTCGTCGCGATTTTAACGCGAGCGCACGCTCGCCCGATAGAACTTCTCTCGCGCGTAACGTAACGTTACACTTAATTGACCATTAACCGCTGATTCAGCGCGAAAATTGAATCGTCGCGTTCACGCGCATCGCAACATGAGTTCTCCTACGAGGCTGATTCCAATCGGATTGACGTCGGCTAATTAGATCGCGTCTCCGATTGACGTCCAATTTAGCCGACTCGTCAACGCGCGATATCACGTGCCTCAAATCGTTTTGCAATATCTCCATTTTGCAATATCTGCATCCTGCAAGTGGAGGAGTGAACATAGAATTCCGCGTTTCCCGCCGGACGGCAATATTTCTCAAACTTAACTCTAACCGGTCACACTTATTTTCGAGTTCTTCAGTTCGCTATATTCTGGCCCGTGAAAACGCCCGACTTGATTGCCCCGCCGACTTTCATTCTAATTAATATTTTTAAGCTTATAATTTGGGAATTGGGAAAACACAGTCTTAAGAACATAAGATGTTCTTAATATCAGGTCAAGAAAATGATTTGGACCTAAACTAAACTCATCGTTATAAGAAAAAGAGTGTTTCCGGGAAACATTCTCAAATAGTTTTGCAAACGCGATTTAAGAAAAAGTAAACTCTCTCTTATTGGGCACCGAATGCGTTGCGAAGTTCATCCGGAAAAAGTGTCGCAGGTATTCCCCCCCCGTTACCCTGCGTATTATTTTCGACCGTCACGTGGGCCAAATTCGAATTGCGCGAGAAGTCGAGTCCGCGCCGCGGACGGCAAGGAAGGTGAAATTCTCGCGGCGAATCAAACGGGCGTGTACGAACGGCCGTGATCCTGCCGGACGATTACAGGCGATTACCGCTCGCACGTATAACGACACTCGCGTCGGGCAATCGATCACGTAAGCGGGCCCGCGTCTCGCATACCAACGGCCGTTATTTATTTATATTGGCCAGGTGGCCAATTCGTTCACACGTGATGGAATTGTGCAGCGGATGTCTGACCAGCATAGACAGCGATTAATCGCGAAGCGGCCGGCTCTAACCGATGTGTAACGCAGATGCGCAGGTATGCGTGGGAGAGATTCCTTGTCGCGAATCTCCGATGTATGCTACTTAGTATTTAGATCAATACCTACACGCTGTATGCACGTAGGAGGAATTGGAATATACGCGTATGTTTGCACTGTCGCGAGATACAAGCTGATATAAAAGGGCAGTCTCTCTCTCTCTCTCTCTCTCTCTCTCTCTCTCGCGAATATCGTCTCCTTTTTATGAGAGCCGAGCGGATGGAATATACACATGGGAGAGATGGAGCATTGCAGGGAGAACGATATTAGAAACAGGGGATATTTGAGCCTCTTCCCTTCGCGGTCCGACGTTTATAGCGGGATGGTACAAGTGTACACTCCATCGAAAATATGAAAGAAATTGATGAAAAGTTGTTCCCGACAGAATCGTGCGCTCGTCGATGGCAATGGCGAATGTGGTACATCGTACAAGATTCGTGAAATACATGCCAAAATTATATGGTATTCTGTCGTACGGATTGATAATTTTTAACGAACACGGATTCACCCGTCTTTCATCAACAATAGCATACGTGATGCAAGACGAAGCGCAGAAATTTGTCGCGCGTTTCCTCTTTCTCCTCTTCCTCTTCTTCTTTCGCGCCCGGTCGCGGCATGGCGCCAATAGAATCGAGAGAACGCACGAGCGCCGTTCTCACGAGGCTTGCATGCGTTCCGTACACGCGTACACGCGTGCGTGCATGCGTGCACGCGAGTTCGAAGGAGCGAGACCAGGTAGGGATATCTGTCGGGCAATCGCGCGTGAAGGTACGGACCCAACAGGCCCCGCATGACAACGCTGCGTCGGTGTCTGCGCTCGTTTAGATTGACCGAATATGCAGTTGCAATCGCGCTCCCGTCCACGTCGGGGGAAAAACGGGACCGGAGTTAACCGAAGGGAGAGGACCCGGATTCACAAGTAGATGATCGATTCGACATCGATGATTAGTTTCTCGGTTGCATTCGATTTGATAACTACTAGATTTTTCATCGATGCAAAGGAGGATCCCCGAGTCGAAATTTTGGTCCTACACTAAGTCTACTTAGTTCTACATTAAGTCTTCAAGTGCAGAAGGGGAAATAACTTCCCATTTGCAGCATGAAGCGTCGATAGCGCTCTTTTGATGCTATAAAAGGAATTTAGACCTCCCAGGGGGGAATTTTTTATTCTACGTTAAGTCTTCAAATAGAGAAAACGGAAGTATCTACCCATTTATAATATCAAAAGGGGTACAATACAAGATCTTTGAAGACTTAATGTAAAACTGAAATTTCGACCGACATGATATTTTGATGATACATCATTTCGATGTATCAGTCGATTCCCAGCTATTTATGTGATATGTAGAAGACATCGACTAATTGACGATTTAGTACCTAATCGATATCATATCCAAGTCGAATCGTTATGTCATGTACATATCAATTTGATGTGGATATGGTATAAGCTGGATAACGATTGGATCGTCAACATCTACATAATACATATTCCAGATGTCGTAATAAAGTCTCACGAATATCAAGTCGAACATTGATTTCCTCATGATTTCAGCTCGACTTCGACACGTGAACCCGGGAACTAAAATATCCATAATACTTCGTCTTTCGGAATATTGAATCACGCGCGAACTTCTCTCCGTCGTGGAATCAATTCAATCCTGATTTTTGCGGAAATACGACATTAGAGTACCGATTTTCCGGTCAAGTCGATTTATCGTTTCCTCTCATGCGGAAACGCTCTCGTAAAACCGGCGACTTAACATTTTATCGGGACCTTCTTCTTCGTGTCGCGTGAATGGGTCACATCCGCGACCTCACTTATCTCTTCCTACCTTTTCTCCAATTTTCTCGATAGAAAGGAAGCTCAATC
This sequence comes from Dinoponera quadriceps, assembly GCF_001313825.1. NCBI lineage: Eukaryota > Metazoa > Arthropoda > Insecta > Hymenoptera > Formicidae > Dinoponera > Dinoponera quadriceps. The sequence continues at coordinate 2,010,161 of NW_014554899.1, read as the reverse complement.
CAGAAAATCTGGCGCAGCCGCCACAAAACTTCGCTCGTGGAGCCAATAACCGGTCGCACGTCGGATGTGCGACTTTTCCGACGAAAGTAATCCCCTCCCCCCTCCCCCATCCTCATAATCGCAGCCGTAAAGTATGTGTCGAGATAATAACTCGCAATTCCTGCGCGAATATTGAATTACCGGCGATTGCCCGTATCGACGGTAATCTAATCGAAGTCGCTTGAGCATCGTTTCCTTACTGCCCGACACAGCTGTAATCGCATGATGCATGCCGTACTTACACGTAATGACACTTCGTCGTACGATACGCTCCTTCCCTGATCGAACTAATCTATGAAAATCTCCCTCGGTCTTACGACCACCTACGAGGCATTTCTCGTTATTAATGTTATTAGACGCTTACGTGTCTCCGGCCGGCAAAACTCGCCGGTTAACGGTATCCGAACTGTGAGCCGCCACGCTAGAGCGACAGCCTTGAAGAAGAAGGCCCGGAAGAGACGTTCGAGACGCGCGCTTTTAAAATACCGGGGACACCGCGGTCTAACTACGTCTGTGTCGTTAAAATATTCCGGTAGGTTCCCGCCGCCTGTAGCTACGGCGGATCGATACATTAAACCGAACCACGGCATCAGCGAATACCCAGAGAGAGAGAGAGAAAGAGAGAGAAGGAGAGAGAGAGAGAGAGAGAGAGAGCGAGAGAATCCGATGAAACCCGCGTCGGTACTTCGGCATGTGTGCACGCATGTGTACGCGCAGACTAGTAGCTACCGGCGGTTTCATTACAAGAGACGAGCGTTTCTCTCGTCGATTTCGTGGATTCTTCCACGCGCCATCGCGATCGATTCGCGTCCCCGGCTGAAATTTGATAAGCCAGCCAGCCGCTCTCCCCGGTGGACGCAGCGAGTCTCTCCCTTCCTCTTTTACGCGAACGTCTGGTCTACCGATGTCTGTATTTGCTAGCGCCGGTCCCGACGACGTCGTCGAACGTCGTGCAACAAATTTTCGATCCCCGTTTAAGCTACGCAAGCGTTCTCGGATGAGATCCCCGTCCCCGTGGAGGAGACGATACTTCAGCGGAGGCAACGGCGGTCAACCGAGTGTATCGGGATTGAATTTGACGAGCGTAAGGTGGGGCCCGAGGGCGCTCCTGCTCACCGGCGACGGTCGATGCGCTCGGGGAGCGTTGGCGCGTTCAGTGACAACGCCAGATCGATCCTTACGTCGCAATCCGCCGCGAGGGGATGGAAGGAACGTCTCGACCGGGGGTTGCCAGGCTTCGTCTCGATGATATCGAGGGTGAATCGTCTCGAAGGGACCGCCTCTCTGTGTTTGCACCGTCTCCTTGCCTCCGAGGAGCCGGCGAGGATACACGCCGGCGTCTCCTCGGCGATTCAGCCGCCCGTCTATCGCGAGCCGAGCCGGGTCTCGCGAATCCCGCGAATTGGATTATTTAACCGATGATTTAATCATGGGCGAGCTCCGGTATCTGCGCGTCGGTATCCCGATGAGAGAATCCACTAGCTTCTAGAGGAGGCTTTAGAAGAGAGAGAGAGATTTCGTGAAACGTTTCCTCTCACGTGATCTCGGCATTACCGAGGCAAGAGATACGCGGCATTAATAATTCGAGGATAAATTCTTGCCTCGAGCCGCACGATGTAACCATGTTAGCTTCGATTGTTTGGATACATACACCGGCTCAGGCGACTCCCCCGGGCGATATCGCGGTATTGCGGGATATCTATCAGCGCTAAGCTCCCTTAAGACGAACGAAAGACTAATTAGAAAGGACTTCCGTGTGGTTAATCAATCGGGCAGAGCCAGACAGGAAATCCAGAATTACGCGAGATTAAACTGGCAGCCGTGATTAAGGTCGCAACAACGTTAATAAGTACGAGCATCGGCACAAATGGGACGTAGAACCGCCGTTCGTGCCTTCGTCCGCGATTAAGGGTTATCGTGTGTCCCTTCTCTTCCTCCCTCTCTCTTTCCCCGGGAGTGCGTCAATCATGCAAATACGGTAGGCTCGAATCGTTGGAAAACGGCTCTCCGACTGTCGCTTCCCATGTACTACATAAGGTAATGACGCGCGCTCACCTTCTTCGGGGCGCGAGTGTGTCTCGAGCTCGCCGCCAATTCGACTCGTACGTGCCGACGCACGTCGCCGGTGAAGAGAAATAAGGAGGAGGGGGAGAAAGAGAATGGGAAAAAGAAAAATAGATAAATAGAGAAAGAAAGAGAGACGGGGAGGGGGGGAGTTGCCCGCCCGATCGCACGCTCTAGAGATTTTCGAGGAGAAAAATCAATGGGAATAACGGTGACACGCATGGGTCAGTGCGTTTCTAACCTTTGAGCCGCGCCGCGAAGGCGTAGAAGAGGTGCCCGCTCGAACGCAAAACGGTAAACCCGCGCCAACAGAGTAGGATATCTCCTCTTGACGTAATTCCATTCGACATTCTCGCGCGGTGATACCGACTCTACGTGTGAGCGCGCGCGCGCGAGCATTATACATATATATATATATATATAAATATACGCGTACACACATATACGTGCGTTTGGGGTCCTCGACGAGTCACGAGGTCGCCGACCTCCTCCCGCTGAGAAAAATCCCCGTGCAATATTTCCATGCCATTATTCGATTAATTATCGCGGCGGGCTCGGATCGCTTACAGTCGTAACGGAGAATGCGTTAGAAGCGGTTTTATACGGAGAGAACGTCACGTTTCGTCTCCCGCTGGAGGATCAATAAAGCGAGAAGGACACACCGTGTTTTTCGCGCGCGCTTCTTCTCTCGTTCCAACTCCGCGCCCCTTCCCCCTCCCCTCTCATCCCTCTCTCTCTTTCTCGTTCTTTTCTTCGCGTGTGCTCGCGTGAACGTTGTTTTTAATAAGAAATGTTAAGACCTCTCAGGTTTTAAGACACGTTCGTCCGTTACTACTCACCACGACGACGGGTGCATAAGTCAGTCCGGTCTGACTTGGGTCGCCGCGAGAGAGCTTCGATCGGCGAGTTTTCGGGCGCAGCCCGTAATTGGAATTTCCGTATTCGGCGTTACGTGCCGAAGGGAAAGATATTCCGACGGCGTTTCGCGAGTATCCGTCGCTCCTTCCAGCTGGCCGCGCGACGAGAGAGGGATATATATGATGCGAGCATAGAAACCGAGGAATCTCCGGTGACACCAATGTTTCGTGGGACACATGAGCGCACGACACTGCTCACCCGGTTTCGCAAATTCGCTCGCCGATCACGATCGGCGACACGTCTCCGTCGAATTATCGAAATACCTCGCGCGACTGCCGGCGGAATGCTAATGCAGACGGCCGTCGACGTAACGTCCGCGAACCCGCTATTTTTAGACGGATTCTGCCTGTACTCGGCGCAGATAATCGCGCCCCGATCGATCCCGCTTGCTTATCGGTCACCATTCGCCGGGGAGGAAATTCGACTCGGTCGGAAAGAAGCGGATTAACTGAATGAACTATTGAAACAGAGAAAAGGAGACCCTGATGGCGATAAAGGCGCCGAGCCAATAGCGATAATTGTCGCGTATTAATCAACTTTCACGCGACATAACGGCGAATGAGTTACCTCGCAGATGTCCGCGGACCCACCTTCCTCGAGTCGAAATATCAGTTCTATAAATCTATTTAGTCTATTTAGTTCTATATTAAGTCTCCAAAAGTCTCCTATTGTGCTACTCTCGATGCTACAAATGGGAAGTTATTTCCGTTTTCTCCAAAATGTAACATAGAATTAAAAGTTTCCCTCTCGGGGGTCTAAATTCCCTTTGTAGTCATCAAAGGAGCGTTGATAACGCATAAAAATTAATAACGCCTCCTTTGATGCTGTACGTGGGAAGTTATTTCCATTTTCTCCACTTGAAGACTTTAATGCAGAACCAAGTAGACTTAATGTGGGGCCAAAATTTCGACCCAGATCAATTTTTCCTAATTAGCCGCCGCGTACGAGCAGCAAGCCGAACGTCTAAATTATAATAGTTATCTATTTGGAATATTTGACGAGCGGACCGTGAAGATGCCAATCACGTAGATCCGTTTTGCAGGGAGATTCCAATTTAGCGTGGCCCTCCCTCTCCTCCCTCCCCCGTCAGCCCTTCGGGAAGGATGAAGGAAGTCTATGTCTGGGAGTCGAGATGGGGGGCAGATGCACGGACGGACGGACGGACGGGGGGCAGGATGCAACCGCGAAGCCCGGGGAGCCCAGGCAGAGCCCGGACCTCCATCATTATCCGTTGAACCCTGCGGAGGCTCGAACATGCATCAATTATTTGGTGGATCGAGGAGGGACGTACCCTGCCTCCTCCACCGCACCTCCGCGCGCGCATCCTATGTCGAACGACCAATTGCACCATACATCACACTCGCGCTATATTCGCCGTCATAATGTCGGGGTACGCGCGCAGCACGCTCCTTCCTCCCGACCTCCTTCTCCTCCCTCGTCCTTGTTACTCGCGTGAGTCTTTTTGGCTTGCTAGGAAGGAGGAATCTTTTAATTGCCAAAGTGCGGGCGCGCATGTGAGAGAGAGAGAGAGAGACGGAGACAGGAATTTTACGGGTGATTCGGGACGCGACGTTCGTTAGAATAATTACGGGAAAAAGAAGCAACATGAAAGATAGGAAAACGCACATACGCGCAAAGTTAACAAATACAATATGAACAATTGAGAAATCGAGTTTGACAGAAACAGAGCGGTCACCGTAGAAGTGGGAAAACTTGAAAAGCGTCGACGACGGTCCGTGCTGTTAGAAGTACGGAAAGAAATATAATTCAATCCCGAATAAGGGAAGAGTTTCAGCTTCCAGAATGGAGATGAAGGAAAAATAAAGGAGGAAGCCACGAAAAGGAGGAGGAGGAGGATGAGAAGTCGCCCCTCGCTCGGAAGTCGCTTCGCAAGTTTTACGTATGCATACCGAAAAGTTCAGTAATCGAGACGAGGGGGCCAGCCGGTTCAATTTCCCTCCGAGTTCCCTTCACCTTTACATCCTCTTTTTCGTCTTTTATCTCCGCTGCCGGGAGAGAATAGCGGCCGCCGGTTTACTCAGGGGCACAGGGGCAGGGAGAGAAAGAGCGAGAGAAGGAGAGTTTGATGGAAAGCCTCGATACAATCGCGAGTGTCCGTTTAACGGTGGACATCCGATTCCATCTGGGCGATCAGGCTCGGTCATAAAAGTCCGGCATAAAAACGCCGATCGTGCGGGACTGGCGCGCACGAACGAGGCGACAGGTCAGCAACGCGGCGTGCACACGCGCGCGATTTGCGGGATTTACGCGCGTATGCGGCGACGATGCTGAAGCTCGTCGTAGTTTTCGTCGTCGTCCTCTACGAGAGGCTTTCTCTCGAGCGAACCGAGTCTAGCGAGCGATAAAACTGCACTCTTATTGGCATCTGGAGGCAGACTCCGGTGCGGAATACAATATGGAGCTCGCCCCCGTTGTTGTCAAGGTGAAGTCGCGCCTCCTCGCGCGCGGGTGTTGCCGAGGATCCGCTCTGTGAGGGCTGCTCCGTGCCATTAAGCGTTCTTCTGCAGACAGGACGGAAACTTGAACGAAAACGTGAGAAGTCGAGCCGCAGGCGACGATAAACATCCCCGGGGTTGCGACACGGGGGGGAGGGCGCGCAGGAGAGGAAAAATCCGCGGCACGTCGTCGCGGTCGAGAATAATTGACTGTCGGCCGGGTCGTTCGGTGGCCCCCGGCCGACTCAATAACGGCGATCTTAGCGTAACGAGACGCTATCGTCATATTTTCTGGCTTTTCATTACACGACCCCGCGGCGTCCAGCCGGATGGACGACCGGCCGCCGATCGACGACGCGTTTCTTCGCGGACGGGAGAAGGCACCGGATGTACCGCGTTCACTTTCTTACCGGGGATGCACGATTCTAAATCGATTTTCTAGGAAAACAATTTTCTCCTCATTAAATCAATTCCTTTCCACGCGAACATCCCTACACTGTGAAAAATGTCCATCGGATAAACCGATGTATCCGATTGTTATTTTTATCGTCCGATCAAATAATGGATACATTTATCCGACGAAAATTCTGAAGTTACCAGTAAAGTTACTAATGTGACCTAATCGGATAATTAGTCATTTCTTGTAATTAATAAACATCCGTTATAATTTACGTTATAGAGACACAGGATAAAGGCTTAACAACTTGGTCAAACATTGCACTTGATCGTATATATCCGTTTGTTACTATCTAATTATCCGTTCAAACAGGATCGGGTATTTTTCTCAGTGTAGCAGAGGCGTTCGATTCTGAATCGATTCTTTCTAAAGAGATCGATTTTATTAAATCGATTCTCTCCTATGCGAACATCCTCGCTTTTTTGCCGCGTTGCATTGACAATCGCCGGGAATGGATGGCGCGCGCGATCGCGACGTAGGCGTCGGGCCGTAGCGATCGTTACAGGGCGGAATCGTAGCGGGACCTGCGCCGTTACTCTCGGCAATGCGACCTTTTGTGTTTTGCGCGGAGAGAGAAAGAACCGATCGGGACCGTCGAGAATCTCCGGTCGATCGGTGGTGCAAAATTATCATGGTAAAATTACCGCAGCGAAATTACCATAATGTATGCTGCTAAATTTACAGATTTCACGACATTTCTCTTTTTCTCTGTCATCCGAGTATTTTCGTGTACACGTTTACGGTGAATCGTATTTTATCTAGATATAATTCCGATTTTGGAAGTTGATCTCCCTGTGCGCGGATAACCTGGGTTAAATAATTCAGGCTTAACGATCCCCCTGTCTTCCTTCGTGAATTATAATTCTATCCGCAGGTGCGATATGTCATAGATAGAGGAAGAGGAGATTGAATTAGCCGGAACAAACGTTATTTGATATTGTCAAATCTTATTTGAAGGAAGAAAAGAAAAAAATATGGTAGATAAAGTTAAGCTTAATAGCAATAATATGATAAGAAAATAAATGTCATCAGTGCAAATCAATCGTGTAAACAACAAGCGAACTGAAAAAAATGACGCAACACTTTTAATCGATTATTCTCGATTTTTCAGGATCGAGGATTTTTCAGAATCGATTATGAGTAACCGATCGTGGGTGGTCCCGATCTCATCTTTCTGCAACGTTAGCCGTCGCTATTTCCGGTGCAGCGTCGATGGTGTACATAATAAAGAAAGTCGAAGGTGGAACGGGGCGTGAGATGCGGAGGCGTATTATGCATTTCAAGGACGGCGTGTGTTGTATAACAACACGTGCGTTTTGCTGATCGCGATATCGACCTCGTCCGGAATGCCGGCGGAACGAGGCCGAATAAAATAAGTTCGACTCGTTTCCTTTAACATAATTCGATTTCTCCGGCATCCTTCGATACTCCCATTCGCCGATGAGGCGGAATGATTCACGTCGCGGAAAATTATTCAAGGCTCGCTTCCGTTGCCAATTCCACCGCAATTAACAGATACACGATCCTTTAACTTCTCAGCGTGAACGATTTACGCGTTTCTTCCTAATTTTTTCCCGAGATCCGTTATTTCCTGCCAATTGTAACATCATACTTATACTGAATTTTCGAATCAAGCTATTGTGCATCTAGATAAAAATCACATCTCCATCATACCATTGACTGAAATATCCTGTCTCCGAGACTTGCTTCCAAAAAAAAAAAAAAAAGATTTGATTCGATCGTCAATATTTCGCACATTAAAAAGATATTTAGTATTTGTAACTAATACAATAACTATAAACTAATACAATAACTATAAACCATAGTAAAAAATAGTTAAGAGAACCATTTTTCTAGTAAGTCTAAGTGATAATAACTTTGCATACATATTGCTACTACCATTTAGGCGGTTGGAGAAAAGGCATACAACAAAAAGTTTCATGTTAAAGACGTTTCACCGAAATTTTCGTGTTACTTTAACATGGAGAAATATGTTAAAAAGTATATAGATGTGCGTTAAATTAAAAAAAATGTTATCGTTAAAGAGATAACACACAAATTGGAGTGGACCGTTTGCGTAACGCAAAATTCTTTGCTGTGTACAGTTGAGGCCGCAAGTAACTATAATTTCTATCAGTGCGGAGAAATCCGCGTGGTAACGCGAGAAGGACGCGTAGAATACGCACCGTGTTCAATACGCGTCCGCATCCTCGGAGTGTGACCCCCTGTGTGTGAGCTCGCTGCTCAACGAGGCGTCTCGATGGTTCTCGGGAGAGCGACAAATATCCGAGCCGCGCGATTCGCGCTGAATGAAAGCGTCTCGGATCGGATGCGATCATAGGATCGTGGCGTACAGTTAGAAACGGTTCACTTTAATTAGCTCGTATGTCGCTGGTAAGGCCGCGCGAGAAATCCAAGTTCCCCGGGGCAGATGTACGGGGGCGATAGCGGCCGAGAGGAGGGCGACGCGGCTTCCTCGCGAAACGCGCCGAGCCGAGGAGAATTGTCGCCGATCGAAATTAAACGGTTCAATTATTCGCCGGGCGCGAAAATGCCAAGAAATGCAATTTTATCTCCGTTTTTCGATTCGATATTCCGGTCGCTAAACGGGTGACACGTAATTAAGCCGGGTCAGACTCGCGTCCGCGCATCACCAAGGTAGTGCGCGGGACCGGAGGATGATGACCCGCGATGCCCGGGATTGTCCGTCTCGCGCGTTCGTACTATCATTCGTCCGTCCCGCTCTCGTACTATCGATTCCTGTCGTCACGTCTCAACATTTAATTACTTCTCGTCCGATTCGGCTCGGTTCGTTGAACCTGGCCGCGCCGCGGCCGAATCGTCTGACGAACCGATGCTATCGCGCGAGAACTCGATTAACGCTGATAATCACTCACGAGCCAGAACGGGAAAGTAAAAAAGATCGTATCGAAAACACGAGCGAGTACGCATTGCTCTCTCTCTTGCCCCAAAACCTTTGTATCGTAAACAGTGCCGGTGTATTGCGCGATATCGACTTCGGCCGTTCGACTTTCAATACGTCGGACGGCGCAAAGCAAAAGGAGGATTTGCATTTTCCGCCGAGCGACGTGGCCCGCGATGTGTTGGAAGTGAAATATCGCTACATCGCCAGGAGTGCAAACGACTCCTCTATTCGGGAATATTTTCAATCGCGTCGCGCAAACTTTGCACTTCCGCTTGTAACGGGCACGCTCGAGGCCGCGAATACCCGAGCGCGAAATAGGCAAAAAGGAAAGAAAGAAATATGCGGAAGTCCCGACGTAATGGGTTTTCTTCTCAATTCACTTCAGTTTAATTATTATATTCAAAACCGCGGCAACCCGATAACCCCGGCGACGTGCGGTGGATGTATAGCGTATAAATCGTTATTATCTATTATATCTACTTCGTTATCACACACGCGGGAATAGAAGCGTTCGCCACTTAAGGAAACGAGTTAATTGCGGTGATTTAATTTCGTAGAATACAAAGGAAGAATTCCGCCGACGGAAGGTACACCTACTCCACGGGGTCACCGTCCTCGTTACATCGCGTGCAATTAACATGTCCTATTAGCTGCAACACTCGCAACGTTCGGAAACGTTGCGACAGCTCGGCACTCTCCGTGTTATTAACGGTTCGCGCGAGTCGAAATATTGGTTTCACATTAACCCAGTAAATTCCGACAGATTTGAAGGGCCAATGAAGAACCTCGAGATATAATGCTCTCCTCGGACTATTGATCTACCTTGATGCTGCAAATAGTTGTTCACTGCCGTTTTTGCCATGCTGACGAAATTCGAACAAGCATTAAAATTATTTAATATTTGATTATTTTGATATTTTACCTTCATCTCACCCTTATTCTTAATTTTAGTCAACGCGTATGTGAAATAAGTAAATATTAAATAATCTCTAATAAAGATTGAGGGAGTGTGAATAGGTAGCGATACATTTTTATTCTCATAATTTCTCTTTTTTCTCTTCTGACGTTAAAAGTCTCGATGGAAGTTGAAGCTCTTAAAAGAGCCGATATAGAAAGCTGTAAAAACAAAGATAAAAAGTTGTGTGTTTAATAATTGTGTTTACTGAAGATATCTACCAAAGGAGATTGAAATTTGAAATCGGTATAATAACAAGGTGAATTAGAGATGAAAAGAGGCGATGTCAGATATAAGCAAGAGCGAGCTCGTGACCCGAAAAACATTAGATATAAAATCAGGACTGTCATCACAGGCACTGATACTGACACGCGTAGATACGATTTGGGCAAAAATACACGTGTTAAATAACGCAGTACCGAATCTGATCAAATATGTCAAAACAGATGAAATTTTAATTAACCGACTGGAATGTGATAAACAACGTACCGTTACACATAGTCCGCGGTATGCGTGTTGCTCATCGGCTCGGGACGTAATGGAAACGTTGGGAAAACTATGCGACGCACGAGAATACATTTGACCGCCTTGAAGAGGATTTGCAATGTTTTGAAAGCGTCGATTGTTTTGATCATTCGACAGTTCGGAGTAGTGAGGCGTTGATTGTCGGCGTTTGACGGGAGATGACGTAGCCATTTTTTTTCCATTATTTCGGTATTCTCGTGCACGTGGCCTATTTTAAATTACTAAACCAACATAGACGCGCGTCACGCACGTACGCTATTTATCTTATTATTATTATATGAAAAAATCTCAATTCTCGTGTATGACTAAATGAGAGCATCAGACTAAAACGTATAATTCATTTCAAAATCCAAATTTAAAACTCACTTATCGATTGATGAGAAAATAATATCCCTGTTACTGTCAAAACACGTAACTTAGGCGATGACAGTCACAAGTCGAAGCAAGCAACGACTCGTATCGAGATCGAGATTTCGAGACAGTCAATCAGCATTACGAAAAAGAGGCTTTTACGTTTAAGCCACATTCGAAATATTTGACAACGCATTTTTTAGGGAGAGATTCTTTATAATAGTCGTTTCCGATCGATCGTCCCAGTTTCCTAATATACATCCGAAGTGCACGTATTCGCGACCGTGCCAAGGAACCGTCCGACTGGTGCTCGGTTGAGGGAGGGAGGGAGCTGCACGTTTTGCGATCGATAAATCTCCCGTCCGGTAATGGAAAAATGGCGAATCCTCTTCCGCCCTTGCGGCCGGTTATTTCTGCCCGGCAGGACCCTTCGAGTTATTACGGCTTAATGGCTGCGCCGTTAACGAAATCAATTAACGACGAGGGAGGCGTTTCGGCAGCGTTCTGTCTGGTCAACGTCTCAACTTTCGTCCATTTCGTGCTCACCTCCCTTCCCCGTCGTCGTCCTCGCTCTTTCTCCCTCTCGGTCTTCTCGTGGCTTTCCTCCCCTTGTCTCTGCGTTTTCTCTTTCGTCCCCTCTCTCACCACTGCGGACACGATCGTCTTCCACGGACATAATTCAATCCCTCGTTACTGCACGCGTAGAGAAGCTACGCGAGCGTGTTCGTGAAGTTCCTTGACGAAACTTAATTACGGCCTACCCGAAACGTCTCCACCCCTACTGTGAGAGATAGGTAGAGTCGAACAACGATTCCCGTCGCGCCTTACAAGCGTCTATCACTACGCACACGTTCAATGATTCATTATTTGCGTTGGTGTTGGCAGCATCATTACGAGACTCTGCGCGGACTCGATAAGAAGCTATAGGCGTTCTTTTGTCAGCGAGCACTCGGACAGGACGACTTAATTTTTATCGGTCCTCCTCTCGTTCTCTTTCTCTCTTTTGGAAAGAAGACGTTCTATTAAATCGGATCTTTTGTCGAACACCTCGACTCGATACCTCCCCCGGCACGTCGTTTTCTCGGTGTGCACCGGCTGGACTCGTGTTCCAAGCGATCGATTCAGGACCATGGAATGGTAATACCAATAAGTTCGGTCGAATGCTTTTAAGAGCAATTCGACTTCATTGATTTAGGCCCGAGTAGAGGGCCGGGAAGCTCGGATAAGAGTTAATCGCGAATAATGGAATAATATCGCCGCCGGCGATCTCGTTGGGAATTTATGGCAGCCTCGGGAGAAGACACTTACGTGGAATCCTCCGTGAATTTTCGACGATCCTTCGGCGTGGGCGGGTAGACCCTGAGTATCGAGCGATCTCCGCTCGTGCAAGCTCATCGATTTTAAACATCGGGAAGAAGTGTCGGGGGAGGAGGAGGAGGAGGACGGGATGACGTGGGGGCGTAGAAATGCGCGGGACGGAGAGCCGGGTACCTAAACGCGGGGTATCGGCCGGACCGCCCTGCGAAAGGGTCCCGAAGGGTCTCGCAGGTTCGATAACCGAACGCGCGCGAAATTACCGAAATTGCAGGTCGACCGAGTCCAGTACTTGACCTTCCCGTGGCCCGTACGCCTCAAGGGCAGATACGAAGGTACCTTAAACACACGGCTCGGTGGTGTGCGACGAGTTACCGACTTACCACCGTGAGATATTCCTACGCGAAATTTCGCCGCTCCGGCGCGATAAAAATGGACGTCGCGATAAAGTTATAAGTCCGCGCACGCGGTCAATAGTTCGGGGTTAACGGTGGGTTACCGTAACCCCGGGGTCGTGCCCGCGCGTAGCCGAGCCGTTTATTTCGGAAGGAGAGCGCGAGTTGTATTTTCAGTCGAGCGTATATCTCTCTTTCTCGAGTTACCGGTCTCTCTAATACTTTAATGGACTCGTCGCGCAAACTCACGGGGACGCTTTTAGCGGACCGATAGCGAATTCTCCGGGTGATTCCCAGAGGATTCGGACAATCGTGACTTCGATCGCCCACGCGATCCACCATTCATCCCCCTCCCCTGCCCCTCTTCCTTCCCGGAGAGCCTTGCGCGCGTAACGTTCGTTTCGCAAGGAAATTTGGATGCTCACGCGAAGAAACGAGCGTTCTCCGCGAACGAGAGGGGCTTTCGCACGCGTGCGATTCCGCCGGTGGTTCCGAATCGGCCGACGCGTGCGAACACCGCGGCGAAAAAATATTGCGGGTTTCCATCAGGAGAGGAGCCCGATTAGCATATTCCCCGTGAACTTGACACATCGTTCCGGCGGAAAAATGCAAATGTTCGTGGGACCGAATTCGTTCGCGTCGTTGTCCTCCTCCTCCTCCTCTTCCTCTTCGCGTGGTCGAAACTATGCACTACGTATTGCACGGCAACACCGTTAAATCATCTATTAAGTCCGTTAACTAAGACAGATTCGGCGTGGAAGATAAGCGGACCCGGCTACGATAACACGCCCAAACGGCTGCGTGAATACAGTAACCTCTCGCGTGAGTTTTTTTTCAAAATAAACAACAATAGTAGAGTCGATCGATCAGGAAATGATAACTTCCAACACATTCGCGAGCGAAGAATCTTCACGAAGGAGAACGCACGGGATATCGATGTTAAAAAAGAATAACAAAAGATACATGAAACGTCAATAAAGTAATAAACTGTATAAAATAATGGAAACACAAATCAAGCATAAATGTGATAAAATAATATAAAACATAAATCACGCAAAAAAAAATATCCACACACAGTCTGAGTAAAAAGATAAGTGAGAGGTCGAAAATATTGAGAAACACTGAGTGACCGCTGATCGATGGATTGCCATTAACGATAATAACGTAATTACTAGGAAAAGTATGGAACGGGCTATTAAATGATTACATACCATCACATTTCATGAGTGAAGAAGTGATCGGGCGCCTTCTCGAGGCGAGAACGAGTGTCTTCGGGTCGAGTCATTCGCATTCCCAAGAAAATCATTTCGCAACGTTCCCGCGCGCGTTCCGTTTCCTGGTGACGGCAGGCGCATCTAAACGTATCCGCGCAATTAGGCTGTTTTCCATACCGAATCGTTAAGTATCCATTATTATGCTCACTTTGTAGCTACACAACGAAGGCTCCGCGGGTGGACAAGGTCGTGCGAGACCACGCGCGGGCCGGCGGTGCAGCGCCAACAGACGATACAAGCAGATAATGCTGTCTTACCATTCTGATCCGACGAGCGCGTTAATAATTGCACTCGTGGCGGCGATTATACGTCCGTATTGTGTTTCGCTTCGTCTGCTAAGTGAAAATCGCGCCGTCGTACGTCGATTACGCGCACGCTACCGTGTTACGAATGAGTAATAAAGCGTGTAAAAACACGACTATAATCGTAACTGCGCCGAATACTTTTATGGGGCGTACGCGCTGCTCGCGTACCGAGATAGATCGTACTTTGATATGCGACGCTTTCCTCAACGATGCTCGTTGCCAATTTGTTTCCTTCGTCTTGATTGAAAAAAAAAGAAACCAAACATTTCGCTCGCGTTGAAATTCAAAGCGATCACGCGGGTGCATCGCTTTACGCATGGGAGCTTGGAAGCGGCTCGAGGCGGCCGGACGAATCGGTAAGTCGCGCTACGAAATTAATTTCTATTCAAAGACCGGTTTACGTCGCGGCTCGCAATAAAAAGAGTCGCGTTCTAAGAAAATAAATCGCTATTCGACAAGTTAATCGAGTGTCGTTCGATGACAGTCGTGTGACGCCTTCGACCATACTTCAAGCGATCGTAAAACTAATTATCGCTAATATCCGTGATTATATCATCGATTATTTCAATAGCTCGTTTCATTATGTCATCGAAGCGGATAATAACGTCTTCACGGCGGACAAACCCGCGACCGCTTCTGATACCGATCTCGCGCGCTCCTCTTCTTTTCCGCCGCTCGTGAAGAATTAGCCCCCGTAATCCGGAATTAACGCGTGGACGCGGCGTGTAATTATGGATGTAGCAGGACGCGTCATAATTAGCCGGCTGTTCTGCCAGGACGCGCTTCCGTAACTGACACGAACTACTGAATGAACCGTCGAAATGCAAATGCGTATCGGGTAAACTAACGTATTAACTACGTCGAAGAGGCTGATTCACGCTGATGACTCGACGATTAATTGCCCGATTATAGTATCGAGATGTGCGGCTAGCACACGGCGCTCACGATACAGCCGGCGCGACTTGCACACACGCATACAGACGTGCGGACGCACACATACACAACACGGTACGCGAAAATCTCACGTGGAAAGAAGGAGAGGAGAGAACGGAGGAAGTGGAGGGAAGAAGAGGAGTCCGTTATGCAAATTGTACGAACCTGATACGGCGGAGGAGGGGGCCGAGAGGGGGCAGACGCGCTGCTAAATCGACGATATATTAGCGATCGCGTGTCGATAACATCGCCGATTCTGCGTAGTTCAATCACTGAACAAGCTGCGCACACCGCCGCGACGATCGGCAAAAGGACATAAATAATTGGCCGTAAATTATGCACCGCGTATTCCGCGTTATGGTGCCTTATTAGAATGTTTACGAGTGTGCGCGTCTCGCCGACCGGCCAGTCGGCCGGCTAGTGGAAAGAGAGAGAGAGAGAGAGAGAGAGATTCCGCACGGCTGTCAATCGGTCATCCGTCAAATCGGGCGCGGCTTATACACTTGTCCGCCGACTTTACTGTACGCGCCGCGAATAAAATCCCGGTGTTACAGCCGCTCGCTGTTAAACCTGAGCCGAGTAGCGCGCGGCGCCTTATTTGGGATCCCTCGAAAATCTATCCGGCTCTCAAACCGGCCGCGTGTACCCGAACGGCGGCGGCTTTATCGTTAACGCTCGTTCGTGCAGATTACTCCCGTAGTAGTTTCCTTCCTTTCGAGATTTGAAAGGCAGATCTCGGCCGATTGCACACTTCCCGATTGCGAGCGAAGTCGTTTGCGCGGGTCGTTGAATAAATTCGGCTCGCTTTCGGCGAACTCGTTCAACTCTCTCTCGAATGATTCCCTTATATCGGGTGAGGGTGAACGATGGCCGAGGCGATCGATCAAAATTTAACGCTTCTTCCTCCCTCTCTCTCTCTCTCTCTTTCTCTCTCGGCGAGCGAATAGAGCTTTTCAATTTCGAGCTCGATTAACCAATACGTCGACGTTTCAATTTTATCCGATTTGACCGCATTTTATTTCGTTCACAGGGATGCAGTATTGATATTTCAAATATCGATACTTTTGGACTTCATTATTAATTTTTTGTATCAATATTTCATCTTTTGATATTAGCATGTATCGATATTTCATCTTTTGATATTAGCGTGTATCGATAATGGAATAGGAATATCGAACTTCTTATACTTCTTATACGAACTTCTTATACGTATCTGGAAAGCTACATATATATATATATATATAGTATAAAATAGGAATTTCGCGACTTTAACAATAAACGAACATGTAAGTCGAAAAATCAAATTATAATTTAATCTTGAATAAACATGGAACAAATATATAAAAATAATTAACTCTTTTCACACAGTAAATGCTCAGAAATTTTTCTTCCGTTAACTTCAGTAAATAGTTGACATCATTGAAACATTGTTTATCTCATAGTTCGAACAAGGATATTTTGAATCTGATCTGCCGCAACAGTATCCTGGCTAATAATTTTGCTTCTGTTTCAACGGAAGCCTCATAAATAAGAGTTTTTATATGTCCCCAAAAGAAAAAAATTTAGCGAAGATAAATCCAATGATCGGGGAAGCCATACGATAAGACCAGGCGGCAGTGACAGCTCAGATGGTTGAAAAATGACTCATTATTTCAAGGATTATTTTGCAATTCTATATGACATATTGGATAGACATCTCAGTTGGCCGCATATTTTACAGGATTACGAAACTATTATGTTTACAAGATAAACTACAAAATGAAGCTATATAACACACAAAATTTACTGCATGTCATTTATCGCCTACGACGTCATAAATCAATATAGCTGCGATGAGGCAGCCGAGCTTTAATTGAGGAATTAAATTGTTCCCATATAGTTTATTTATACCACATAGTATTAAAATAAAACATCGAGAGAAAAATAGCATTAGTAAAAAATACTCATTTAAGTCCTCTATTTCCTTTCAAAGTTTGTTGGTTTCATTTTTTAATACTCTGTGCATACTATATACATTTAATTGGAACGTAGTCAATAATAGAAATACATTATAGAAATCGACAATATTGATATCCCTAATATCGATATACGTTTCATCTAATATTTTCAGTTTGATATTTTTATTTACGACACATATCGATACGAAATATCGACGTTTCTTACTATATCGCCCGTTCCTAGTTCAAAAGGGCCGTATAACCCGGTTCAGCGCACATTCCGTGCCTCTTGTTTTCATTCTCGCTATCGCGTGGCTAAATTTAAATTCTTAAACGTCTCGACGGCGTTTCGCCTTACCGGGTGTTCCGTGACTATTTATGTAATTGGAGTTTAGCCGCAGCGCAACGCGATTACTTACGTTCGTACCTCGTTTTGTTTGTTTACCGCGGCCGGTGAAAAATCTCAAGCCGGCACGGCATGTGTATGCGCGCGCGATCGAGAGTGCGACGTTCGTTTAATTTAATAAATACTCGTAGGGGGTATCCTTCGGGGGACGATGGAAAGAGAGAGAGAGAGAGAGAGAGCGAGAAGGAAAGAGGGAGGGAGAGATTCATTTTTCAACGACCGTGCACCGAGTGTTTGCGCCAAAGTGGCATTCCATTCCATCATAATCAGCGCCGATGACTACCGGAAAGGCCAAAGGCCTCCACAATTTCTGATAATCGACCGGACAGCCGTGAAAAGCTTTTTCTACCGCCGCACCATCGCGGTAGGCTCTCGCGGGTAGAGCACACACTCGGCGTATTTTATACATACGCGTACGCGCAACGAAGAATGAAAGAAAGAAAGAGAGACAGAGAAAGAGAGAGACAGAGAAGGGTCTCGTGCGCGTTAGAAGACGCGGGGTGAAAGAGAGGCAAAGGAGTCTCGCGGATGGAGTCGCAGGTGTCTTTGCGACTTTCTATATATAGCGATTACGGCGGCGCGATCGTCAGTAGATAGAGACGGCAATAAATTCGATAAATCGATCTGTTCAACGGCGGCGACGAGGTCGAGCTACGGCGAATGTTTGCGTCGTGCCTGCGCGCGCGCGCGCACGCGAGAGAAAGAGAGAGAGAGAGAACGCGCGCGTACTCTCGCCTTTCTCGCGTACGACGCGCCGTCGCCGGATTCCTGAGGATGATCTAAGTACCTGAGATTAATTATTTCGTCGCGTCTAATTAATGCCCGTCCCGGTCGGCCCATAATTACCGTGCCTCGCGCGGAACGCGCCACTTCGCGCGGTGCATCCGCTCGAATCGCGATCGATTAGCGGTCGAGGGCTCAGAACTGCGAAACATACCGGCGCTCGCGCATCGATCGCCGCGGGGAGTTCCAAGCGTTTCGCTATTCGGACGAGCCGATCCGCCGGGATCGTTCGGAGAGTTAATCAACGGGCGCTTTCGCGAATTAGCATCATCGAATCTGCGCGCTGCTATTCGGACCGAGCGAGCGAGCGAGCGCGCGTGCCTCCATTTATTCGAGTGTCGGTCAAAGACCGCGAAATCACGATATCGCGCTTTAATGGAATGTTTCGTCGATCGACGGTGTATGGGAGGAGGGATATACGATCGTTTGATGAATGTAAATTCCGACGACATTTTCTCCGATTCCATTCTTGCTTACGTTCGCGCGATTGAAAAATAACGGATCATCTCGTCTTCGTCGGGGGATGGGAAGGGGGGGGAGGGGAGGGAACCCATCGCTAATTCTAGATTGAATTCCCGGATGAGAGGAAATGCGAGGATCTCGGGACATCCTGTATGTATATCTGAACCGGCCATTATGCCGCGTTAAGCGATAATGATTCGATTTGTTGGCGATAAAAGCCCGAGGAAGGTTAATAATATATTACCGCTGGATAAGGCGTTGAATGTATGGCACTAAATTACGATTCCACCGTGAGGAATGTGCGCGATTCCTGTAAATGGAAATCGGTACAAGGCGGAAGGTAAATTAGACGATCGCGCGCTACCATACGCAGAGCGGATTGATTGTCATGTTCGCAGGTGCTCGCTCACGGGCCCTCGGGGACCGTGTACCGGCGCGTGTAATTAATTGCGGTTACAATCGAGCAATTTACTCCGATCGCTCCGGACGCACGAGCCCGCACGTTAATGGCAAGCCACGTCGATCTTGGAGCGTCAGTTTAGCGTCTCAATAATACGCCGCTTTCCCGCCGCGGAAATGAACGGAGAGCCGTCGTAACGGAGAAAAACGTCGTAACGCGAAACCGGCGGGCGTTCGATCTTCGTGCGATTGAAAGATTATTATTTATTTGTTTGTTTATTTATTTATTTATTTACGGGATCAGTACCTTTTGGTACACAAATAAATGAACTAATCGTTAATACGATAGAATAAGATATACGGACAAGTACACTCGAGAAAATATCCGATCATATCTGATTGGATAATTCAATTAAAAAGTAACAAATGGATACATTCGATCATATGCAATGTCCGATCATTTCGACGTTTCATTCGAGTCGTGCCCCTATCCGATGAAAATTACAACGGATGTACAAAGAACGATTAATTTTCCGATTTGATTTCATCGGTAACTGCATCGGTAATTTCATCGAGTATCTTATCGGACAAAGGTATCCATCATTTGATCGGATAATAAAAATAATAATCGGATACACCATTTAATCGGTTTATCCGATGGACATTTTTCTCAGTATATTAATCTTATGAGGGCTTGTAATGAACTTAAATGCATTAACCGAGCTATAAAATAAGTCAATATATTTTGAGTATTAGTTAGACGAAATACGAATGTGATTAATACTAGGAGGAATACTACTATAATTTCCGTAGGTGTCCTAAGAACAATGAATCAAAAGACGTTTCTTTCCCAGCGATAAAAATGTGTGTCACATGTGTGTCAAATGTGTGTCTTTTACAGACTACGTCTGGATTTGCTTATTGCACGCGGAAAAAAATCCGCGCTCGTCGTCGTAGTCGCTGTGGGCGGTGGTGAGAACGGAGGAGAGAGGAGGGGTCAATCTCTCGGCAACATCGCGGCGATAATTCAAAATTGATGGATTTCACGGCTGTCGAGCTACCAGATTCTTGTTTGCGCGCTCGCCAATAACGTCCCTGTCGTTGCATATCGAAAAAGCTATTATAGCGCGGGGTAATCTTTCGCCTTCCAGCGTGATGGACGCGCTTTCTGCGATGAACGTACTTGCAGCTTAGGCGGTATGAAAAAGAAAGGAGCGTCGAATCTCGTCGAACGGACACGAGGAAAAAGAAAACTGACGAATTTTTCACCTCGGGACAATTCTGCGTTCTCTCCGTCATGATTAAACGGCACCTTTATTCCTCGCATTTCACACTCGAGTTTTATTTCATAGTTGCATACGTCATAAATAGTTGTTACGAACGATTATCCGTATTTGATTCGACGGAAACGTGGCATTAATTTAGGAAAAAATAGGCGAACGACGCGAACGATCGTCCGGGGGAGGAAAACTCGCGGGTCCTCGTGGAGATGGTGATGGTGATGATGTTCTCGCGAAGACGTGCTGCTCAGAATATGTTAATTAGCCGTTAATAGCACATGCCGTGCACGATAATCAGCGACGTTCACCACGGCCGATCTTCGTGCTATTAATAATTAGCTCCTAATTAGACGGCTCGTAAATAATTTCTTGTCGACCCGCGGTCGGCGTGGATCTGTCAGACGCGCGTGCTTCTTCGTACGCTCATCTTTGCTCTCGCTTTTTCTTCCTTTTCTCTCCCCCTCCTTCTCACTCTCTCTCTCTCTGTCTGTTTCTTTATCTCTCTGTATCCTGTTAAAGGACGTCAAGTCACGCGAATCGCAACATCGTCACAATGCGACAACCGCACCTCCCTCGAAAACCTGCGACTCCTTCGATCCTCGTGACTCTGTCGCCGACAAATTCCGAAAATTCAACGCTCACGATCGTTCGGAATTCCGAAGATTTGGCGGAGAGAAGCGGCCTCGACACGCGCGAAAGGATCCCGGATAGGATTCCGGGCGATCTCGTTCTCAGCCCCGCCCCTATCCGGAATTCTCCCTCTTGCTTGAGAAGAAGCCCACGCAGACGAAATCTGGAGTAAGCCGAGAGGGCCCCTTGGATCTTCGCTTTGCGTTCCCGGCGTTCTCCTTTCAGCAACAGTCCGCGTTCTCGACGCATTGCAGAGCGATCGGCCGGTCGCCGGATTTCACGCTGCGCGCTACGTACAATGCGCGACTCTAATGAATCCCTGCGCGGCCGTAATGAATCCTCCTCCTCCTCCTCCTCCTAGCGAGGAGGCGTAAGCGCACGAATTGCGATCCGATAGTTAATGCGCCGCCGCTTTTTGCATATCGCCGCTTGCGACCTTTCCGCCGTGACTAATTACCGTTCGTATTATTGTTAACTTCTGGCCGCGAGCGGGTTGTGACGAATCGGGGACTATCCACCCCCCGCGGCCCGGCATCGAGAGATGAAGAACTGATCTGACGTGGACTTAATGGCGGTGACAAATCGCCCGCGCGAGGGGCCGCGTGATCCCGCGAAACGTCCAGACGGCCGACAATGTATGCGATCTTTTTTCCCTCTCTCTCTCTCCCTCTTGCTCCGCTCTCGGCCTCTCTCGCTCGCATGCGCGGAGACTGACTTACGCCTTGGCCGCGTCGTGGAACAATAACCTGTCGTCGATGACAGGCCGATCGATAACTCATCTGCGAGCGCCGGACAGTCGATTAAACTCGACCTATGCCGCCCGACATGCGAGCGAGCGAGCGAGCAAGCGAGCCGTCCTCCGCGTTGTAAAAACCACCCGCATTCTCGACGGTCCTTGCCCTCGGTTCGTCGCGTTCGATGCAGTTCGGCGAGCGAATTTCCATAAAGCTCTTTATCCGGGGCGGTGCTGAAATTTGCCGCGTTTACCTGCGACGAAGGAGCAGGCTAACTACTTATGAAGCCCCTCGAGGTCATTTTTCACAGGAAAGGGTAACGTAGAGCGTCATCAGCGTCAACGACGATTCTAACGAATACTTTTTCTTATCTTAATTTCTTGATATCTTTACTCTATATCTCTTTTTCTTATTTGTGGACTCTAATTGGGAAAGCTGCAGGATCAGATCAAGAATGTGAATAATTGAAACATGGCTCAATATATGATGAAAATAATTAAACATTTCATAGTGACATTGCTAACTGTTAGTTATCATAAATATTTATCTGGAAAGCTGTTTTCTGTATTAAATGAATATTTATGCTGACAGCTAGAGATGTAACTTTGAAATTTTTAATTATTTTCACCAAATACTGAGCGATACACCAATTCATGTTCGCACATACTTTTATTATATAAAAGCATTTATAATTCTATGTAACCAATAAATAAACTTTGGAGAAAAATCAATATTTTGTCGGTCAAGTTTTCAAGTATGGCATCCCCTTTAAGCATTGTGACGTAAAAAAATGTAACCTCGTTTATTAATCTCCTAATCTAGTATTCGATCAAAATGTCACTTAATTTTGACGATGACAATTGCACGTTGCAGCGTATAGCCAATTAGCATCGCGGGAAAAAGGCGTCATTGTACGTTTGGGACAAAAATGGGATTCCCAATTGATATCGTAATGGGACGCCTATTTTGGGGCAACTTTGGCATTCTAACCAAAATCTATGCAGTGTTTAGGAAAATTTGGGAACACTTCTATGCATGTCGTCGTTACAATACTTAAACTTGTAAAATGATTTCATCGAGGGGATCTTCAGATCGAAACTTTTCGCAATCTTATCGGGGAAAGAGGAAGAGCGGAAAGACGGTGCGCGGAGGTGAGACGAGGAGGAGTAAAGCTCGAGAGCAGCGTCAGCTAGTTAGGGACCGCATTTATACGCAATGAATTAGCTGGCGCGGTCAGACGTATAAGGGAGGACAGGTCGCCCACGCCGTGTTGCGGCATCTGGTATCCCTCGGCCCCGCTTTTCTGTTTTAACTCGCTCTTAGAATACCTGTGCGGATCGTTCTTATTCGGTTTCGCCTTTATTCTCGCAATGTGCGTCGAGCACACGCAAGGCGTGCGTATTTCGTCCGGATGATATTCGTAGCTTCGAGAGAGCGCGATAAAAAGAATTCGCTCGCGATCCGGCGGAGACTTCGATTTGAATATCGCAAATAGTTCGCTATTCCGTAAAAGTTGAATTTCAAGATCACCGATAAAGGGGCAATATGAGGAACCCCGAGTCGAAATTTTGGTCCTGTATTAAGTTTTCAGATGGAGGAAACGGAAATAGCTTCACATTTATAGCACCAATGGAGCACAATAAGTGTTCCTTTAAAGCTTCAAGGGAAATTTAGTCCCCCAGAGTCTAAATTTTAGTTCTATATTAAGTCTTCAAGTGGAAAAAACGACAATAATTTCCTCATTTGTGCCGAAAGAAGTACAATAAAAGATCTTTGAACATTTAACGTAGAAGTAAATTCGACTTAAACTGTGACTAAAATTTTAAATTCTGAAATTTTAAGACTTCAAGTGAAAAAGCTGAAATAACTTCCCATTTGTGACATCAAAGAAGCACAACAGAAGATCTAATGAAGACATAACGTAGAACTAAAATTTCGACTCGGGACAATTGCCGTCCGGTCGGATGTTTTACTGGTTTTATCAACGTAAAATTAATTTCCTGACGACGCGCCGACGCTCGAGCGTCCTCTTTTTATTTTAACGCGAGATTGGAATTGCGAGTTCTACTTCGCTCGGTGTACACGCGCGGACATCTCTATATGCCATGTATGCGAGCGCGCTTTCCACGACGTCGAAGAACTAACGAAGTAATTAAGCGCGTAATAAAGTAATGGTCCCGATCGGCGAGAGAGTCGCGGTTATAGGTGCATCCAATAACGCAAATCTATTTATATCCGCCGTGAGGAGAGTTATTATTGATAGTAGCTGCAAATGAGAAATTCCAGGTTATTACGATGCGTAATCGCGCACGATGACGCGAACGAGCGCGCGTGAGCCGAGTGAGGACACGAGGAATTCTTCGGTTTTACGATAAGACGTACGTATAATGGAATTACGTTGATAATGATCGATAAATCTGTCTCCCTCTCTCTCTATCTCTCCGTCTCGCTCTTGCGGAACGCGCGTCTTGCCCTCGATGCGAGTGTGTTTACGCGTTTGCGCGACAGGGTAATAACGGTACATAGAGTACGTCGTCGTAATTTCGCCGTCGCGACCGTTCGTCGTTAATTCCAGCGGCGTAATTAACTTTCGTAGGAGAAATCGATAAGAGCGGAAAAACGGCGACGCGACGCGACGCGACGTGACGTGTGACTTCATGACTGACAAACGAGCGAGCGTAATATTGATTTATTTATTTACGGGAATGTATCCCTTTATGCAAAATATGACGTGTTATAATGGAACAATTATTCTATTATTATATATGTATATACGCAGGAAGAATGAGTGAAAAAGGAGCAAAAGCGATACGAAATTATTTAGAAGGATGTATGATAACAAACGCAACGGTACGGTTGAAAGATTTCACGGACTCGGAGAAAAATCGCTCTGTTGTAATTATGAGCACGAGTAACTAAATGCAATCGGCATTTCTCAAATGTGACCTAAATGTAGGCCGGTATAGAGGAATCATGCGAATCGACTTGGGACAAACATTAAAATCTACTAACGCAGTAAAAATAAAATGTTAATTTGTTCCAGAAAGTTCCATTCTCTCTAAATTTAAGTCAAAATAATTCAGATGTGTCGTGTGCTACTTATTCGCAGATTGAAAATGTTAATGAAATGGCACGAACACATTTCCTTTCAATACACGGTATTAATTATTTTGACTGAAATTTTATTCGTAATAGTAACATTTGATATTAATTAAATTGACGTATTTATAACGTCACCGTTCGCGGTCTGCGAACATCCAACATCTGGAGATTAAGCGTTCGCAACATTTGTAAATAATCGTGAGAATCTCGCGAAAGGAAACGACGCAATTAAGTGAATTATCGATAACCGCGACAACGATAAAAATGGCCGCGACTGGCCGACATTATACGACCGATCGCGTGACGCGTGCGAAAACGAACGTCGCTCGCGCGCCGCTGGAACCGGATGTGTGTGCAATTAATTTTCATTTATTCCACGCGCGATCGCGAAATCGACATCTCTTTCGTCATCGTGTTGTATATACACACGCTTTACCGTGGGTTCTCCCAACGCGTGACGAAACACAGCGATAACGTCATTACGGTAATGTGTACCCTTAATTCGACGTGCTTACAAAACTCGCCGAGTATGCAGCTCCGGATCTCGGGACGCGTGATTCTTTCCACGGGAAGAATCTCTCAGAATCTTTGCGGAGTTCTCGCTTAATCCCGCAGCCGAAAATCATCAATCAATTGGGGGAGCCTGGACAAACCTGGCTTGTCGAATGAGACAGTGAACGTTTCATTTCCAGCATTGAAAAAACAGCTTGGTAATATCCAGCGAGAAATGGATAATCTAATTAATATCAAATCGACATCGATTCGACATTCATTTCTTACTGGATAACCAAAATTCGGAGTGAATATTTGCCGACAAAATATTTGATTACTACAACCAAATAATTTGGTTCCATATATTAAATATACAATATACTGAATTACGGTACTGTATCCACAGTACATGGAATTAAATTACTTGATTAACAGTAATCAAATATTTGGTCGGTAAATATTCATCAAATTTTAGTATATGTAATCAAATCTTTTACTCGGTACGTGAATCTCGTCGCGAAAGCTAGGAGCGGAGCACGTGTGTCTCGCGATCGAAGTAACGAAGAAAAAAAAAATTCAACGAAAGCGAAAGTATTCGGTAGCATCGAAAGCAAAATGTAGATACTTCATCCTATCGATCCATTACATCGCTGGCACAGAATTGCGCGCGCGTGCACGAGCGTGTATCACGAAAGAAATATCGTTACGCGTCCAATCGCGCCATTAGCATAGAGATTAACACATTACGGGCACAGACAACTGTAATTTCGAGCACTAATGCGCGCAAATTAATAACCGTCGGGAAGCGATAATTTCGTTCGCGAACACGAACGAACGAACCGATCAGCCAACTATCTGACTGACCGACCGACCGACCGATCGACGGACAGACCAGCTTCATACCGGAGACCGGCCGGTTCCGATCGAAAGCGATCGATGGATCGTTAAGCGCTCCTCGCCAACATCGAAGCGCGGAGACACCTCAAGGTCGCGTGTCTTCTTCTCCGCGAAGACAGTGATCATCCACGAGTGACGTCACTCGCCGTGACCTCGGTGGTTCCACGGGTATATGCTCTCCCTCCGTAATTCCGATTCCAATGAAACGCGTCGGTGCGGCCGTGCGCTGTACGATATTAACCTTTTTTTTTTATTTATTATATGCTGTCTCTCGCGCGCGCCTCCGTGGATGCAGTCTCGATAAAGAGGAAGAGAGAATGAGCCGGCCAAGCGGCAACGACTTCGGCGTGAAAACGTTTATACGGTGCCTCCATAGCGTTCGATCATTCTTTTCTTCCTCGAGGCTGCAGCGGGAGGATTGATGCGGGCTCCTTTGCGAATGTCGACGATACGAACAGGTGATTTTGAAAGAAGTGATTTTAAAACAGGTGATTTTAAAAGAGAAATATATTATATATATTTTATATATAGTTTTTCTCCATTCTCTGACGATGTTTGTCATGTCTCATTTGTTCGCCGATGAAACACACGCAAAGTGATAGCTGCGAGAAAGAAGATGGTAACTGTGTGAAAAAGATGGGACTCGTCTGGAAATAAAGATTGGAATTTGTGTTCCAGTCGTTCCGTGGTAGAAAATCTCAGATTGGCGATATACGCGAGTTTTTCGCGGGAGATAAATTGCGCGAGATAAAACACAAGGAAATCGAGATTTATTGACTTTTCGTTGAAAAATTACGCACCGTAGCGACTTCGGGCGGAAAAAAAAGAGCTTTATATGTATATTAAAAGTCTACGATTACGTTTATTTACAAAAGAACTCGTTCTCCTTGCTGTCGCGCTAATAAGCGATATTTGTAATTGCCAATCGGCGGAGACTCATGCTCGATACGCGTGGCGCAACCGTCATGACGATACGACCGGCTCGAGAGGCGCAGAAAAAATTGCGTGGACTTCTCTTATGCGTCAATCGGAGAAATAATATTACTCATCGCGCGTCGAGCTCGAGACGGCACGAAATACAACCGCTAATTGGACCGAAACGACGCTGAGTCGCGTGCTTTCTTAAGTCGAATCAATAAAAATGTCACTGATTGAATCAGTGAGACAGTATTCCATCGATAAACAGTGAGTATTCATTAATTAGTGGAAATTCTTCCACTCGGCTTTTTTGTCTAATTACTGATTTCGATTTGTGAAAGATTCACTGTAAATCGCTTGATGAATTAGCAGAAATATATGTACATATCCAATATCCATTCAATTATATATCGTATCTGGCGTAGTTCTTGTGATAGCAGACTCAAGAGCCAGAGATTTCGAGTCCGATCTGGATAAGCGTGTTTTTCAAGTATGATGTAAGTTATAAATGAATTAAACAGAATTAATAATTAAAATTAAGACAGATAAGCACTAAATTGGTTTTCAATCAAGAATAAATGTAAATGATTATTCAGAGTAAGCACACAATTTTTTGCAACATAAGTGGAATCAAAACTTGCTTTCTAATAAAAGTTAGCATTGGGATAAAAGAATGTTTTTTTTTTCAGGAGAATGAATTTTAATAACTAAAATTCAAGGATCGGTTTAAGCATGGAAGATTGATTCACCGCGTGCCATTGGCTGAAAAACACTCAGCACGTACGTTGCTCGCTGAACAATTTTATCCTACCACGAGACAATACATATTAATACTGACACTATCAATATTACGTGGCACTATAAAATTCGTGCTCCGCTTCTAATAGACTGTTGCCGGAAATATTTTCAATTAGAAATGTCACATTTCTAATTGAAAATATTTCCGGCAAAATCATTGACAATACCTTGTAAAAATGGAGTTCGGATAATAAAAAAGAAGTAACAAATAATATTTTTGTTCACTGTTTCTGCAGTTAGATTTCGTTCGAATCAGTTTCCGATGGAAATAAGTATGATCACTAGTAACTGTTGACTTCTTCTCAATACACTGATTGCATTTCAGAGAACGCGCGCCGCGGTCGGGAAAGCGATTCAGAGTAGCTCGCAGCTGACGACCGCACATCGTCAGGCTTAAAAGCTCGAGGTTCTTCATCGAGTCGCGAATTTTGCGCGTACGGCACGGCACGCGGCGGCTTTTTCCGCAGGATGGAGTACGGTACTTCGGTGCTACACCTGCGACACGCGCGCGCGGGATTAAGTCGTTTCTCATCGCGGGCCCCGGGTTTCCGTTTTCCGGCATCCATCGCCGGCTTTTTCCCTTTTTCGACGTTTCCCGCGCGCTCGCGCCCCCGATGGATGACCGTACATCTCGTGATTAACGAGCGCATGTGTCTTCGATTCGTTGGCGTTGGACGTGTCATTGGATTGACGTTGATATTCACCGTACACCTGTCAGCTTCGCCATCGCCGTCGTCGCCGTCGCGCTGCGCACTACGCGTTACGCGCGACGCAGGTGTTCGCAGCGCGCTCCCCTCGTGGATATACAAATTTAGACGCGAACGCCGGCGAAGGACTCCTCCTCGGGGTGGCATACACCTTCCCGGAATAATCGAGGACGCGCGGCACCTCGAATAAATTACCGCGCGCGCATTATAATTTCGAGACGTATGCGCGATCGCACGCAGACGAAGCGGGTGAGAGAAGGGGGAAAACGGAATGGAAACGAAAAAGGGATAAAAGAAATGGATACGAAGCGCGTCGATTGTGCGCGAGCGCGCGATTGTGGCGGAGGTGCCGCGGCGCCGGACCGTGTAACTAAGTACTTAAAAGTTGGCAAATACATCTTCGACGGTGCCTCGTTTATACGCGGAGTTTGCGTTTCCGACGGGGCTCGAGCGAGGCGATTTCCTGATTTATACCGTCTCGCGGCCCACAGATAAGAAACTCTCGTGCGTCTCGTCTCGTTGATTGAAGTGATTTATTCCAAGCGAACGGGCGTCGCATTCGCCTAAGTTTATCCGCCGCCGACGCTGCCGCGGGCAAATTTACTGCAATTTCATTAGAGAGGGGGGAGGCCTTTGATATTCCCTCGGGATTCGTCGCGTTCACGTCGCGCGATCCGCGTCCTTTTGGCGCGCATCTGATGAATAACGGCCGAGAGCCCGTTCGATATCTAAAATTATAGATGTAGCGCTAATAATTCAAGGACTATCTTAATGGATGGCGCAGCCGACGCCGCCGGAAAAACGTACACGTGTGTTCGAATTTGTTGAGCGGCGAATAAAAATCACTCATTATAACCAGTTAGAGGAGCGGGTACACGGCATAAATCGCTTATCCTCATTTTCTCACGTGTACTCGCCGCCTCCCTCTTCCTCTCGCCCTCTCGTCCGCTTACTTTCCTCAGCCGAGCGCACCGGACAGCATCTCCGATCGTTCGCGTTCTCCGGTCTCCGTCCATAATTGGACCGTGATTGCGCGCGATTAATTTCGTCCCAACGCGGAATGCGCGGCCCGCCGTAGAATGCCATCGATCTCGGGAAGAGCGTCTCTCTCGGGACTCGAGTCGCCGATCGAGAACGTTCGCG
Source organism: Dinoponera quadriceps (assembly GCF_001313825.1). NCBI lineage: Eukaryota > Metazoa > Arthropoda > Insecta > Hymenoptera > Formicidae > Dinoponera > Dinoponera quadriceps. The sequence continues at coordinate 1,980,561 of NW_014554899.1, read as the reverse complement.
GCGCGTCCACGTCGATGCACCGGGCTGCACCGGGTTGCATCGGGCACGTCCCGCAACAACAGCGGCAGCAGCAGCTTTATCCTTGCAAGGACGCGCTCCCGGCCCCCTTCCCCCGGCCCCTCGGCGAACCAGTGCGGTGGCCGTAATCGCTGCCGTTTAATCGCGCATAATCATTACTAATCGACCGCAAAGACGATTGCGGCATCCACCACTTTATTATTACGACAGCGGGGATAAAGCTCCGCCATTTGTTACGCCCATTGTGTCGAGTTTCGCGGCGCGCTGCACCGCTCGATCGCGCGCGCGCGCGCGCACCAGGGCTCCCGCTGTTCGTTGTTGCCGTTGTCGTTGTTGCTGCCGTCGCTGGTAATCGAGGTTGCCGCGCCGCGGTCGGTAGCGACCGCTCCGATCCTCAGTATATAAGTAACGAGCGAGGCGAGGGGGAAAGAAAGAGCGAGAGAAAAGGGGAGAAAGGATGTGTGTGTGTGTGTGAGAGAGAGGAGCGCGAGAAGCGAAACCGGACAAAAATGTATATCAATTAATTTTCTCACAGCGGGGCGTGACTCTCGTCTTCTCCGCGTGGCTCGTTACGCCAAGGTCAGGACCTTCGAGGTATCGTCGGCTTAATTCTTAGCCGTCGCGTTATACGCGTCGGGACGAACGTTCCTTCTCCCTTTGTGCCTCCATCTCACTGTGCACCACCGGCCCGCGAGAGATCGCTCTCGGCTCGTCGTGAAAAGTTCGCACCCTCGGCCGGCAGCCGGCTGGTCTTCGGTCTTCCCGTATTTCCTGGCGAGGTCTAGCGCGCGAACGCACACACGGCCGCCGAAAAATCCAGGATGTTTCTTTCTTTATATAACTGTAATGCACGCGAGATGCGGCCAGTACAAATTGCCCGGCTATTTACGGATCCTAGATGCGCGCGCGCGTCAAGGAGGCCGTTTGCGCTCGTAAATACCGCTTGACATTTCGGCGTTCCGAGGTCCCTCGAGTGAGTATTTGTCCGTCAAACAGAGGAATACACGCGCGTACACCCTCGAGCGAAACATCTTGGTGATTTTTGAAGTTGAAATTATCTTACCTTTAGAAAAGAGACGAGTGTGCAAACCAAGGCTGGCGCTAATCGAGGTTACTGCAGTCGACCGATACTTGCGCGACGGGGAAACAAGAGAGACGAACGGGCGAGGAAAAAAAAGGCAAAGAGGAAATAAAGAATTCGTCGATTATTTGTGCGTCGAGACGCGCTTTCGTTCAAAAGTCTCGCCTTGGACCTTAGACTGCGTACTTCAGAAATCACGCGTCTTTACTGGTCTTCCGCGGGGAAGGAAGGAAGGAAGGTTCCGAAGGACCAATCCAGCGGCGCGACGGTCCAGCGCGCGCTAATGCTCGATGCCCCGTATTCATCTCCTTTAATCACACTAGAAGCGGCGGATGCTGCGCAGCGCGAATCGACAGGAATGCGGCGGCCGTAGGGTGGCAAGAGGGCATCATCAGGATTGTCGCCTCTCCGGTTTTCGCCCGCAGCTTCCGGAGTGAAAGACTAAATCTTCGGGCCTGTGCGGCAAAACGTGTAACCGATGCAAATTAAATGAATTACGATACGAAATGCAAAGACTTTTGCAAATATATTATGAGCTCGGAGCAAAGCACATTATTGAAAAACGCCGAGACACGCTAAATATACTTTTGGAATATAGAAACAATTGTAAGGATTTTGATTTTGTTAGAAGATGAGTAGCGAGTATATTTGGATAGTATATGCAAAATATGCACTATGCAAAACGCGATACATATGTAGTGTCGAGAATAAGTGAGAATAAGGTTAGTGCGATGTCTTAACCCTTTCACTGAGATGAAATTTTGTACACTAACAGTAAAGTTTGGTGGAATCCCACCCACAGAACTCACTTTCGTTTTTACGGTAAAATTGTATTCCATTCAATGTGATTCCGTAATAAACAATTGAATATAGTTTTGTAAAATATTTTTTATTAATTATGAGATACACAAATTTGTTGACTTCAGCGGCAAACAAAAGGTGTTCTTAGAAAGTGTATACAGAAAAACATTAGTCTTAAATCGAGAATAGGTATTCTCATATACAGGCAAGAATATACAGGCAAGGTTAATGATAATGAAAGAAAGATATTTGAGTTTTGTGGGTTATATCATTATTATTATCATACTTCACCTTTTCTTTTTTGAGAGAGACTTTGCCGATCTCCTGACGGACGGACAAACTGAGGTGGCAACCCTGGGCCCTACCGCTGCTCGGGGCTCTCTCGTTGTCGAGTTTACGGCGTTTCTCTATCGCGAGATGACCGCGTCGAAATAAAATGCTCGCCCGGTTCTGCCGGCCGCCTCTATCTGGATCGTCGTGCTCCTCGAGCGAGCGAAACGCTCCCGACTTTTTCGCACCGGCGACGTCCACCGACCACGTCGTCGGTGGATCGGCCGCGTCGTGGTGCGGAAGAGGGTACGCTTTCTCGGTCTCTCTTTCTCGAGCCGACCTGACGACTCAATCTCACCTCGGCTTGGTATAGCCTACGAAGAAAATGATGGAGCCTCGTGATAAAATTCATGAGTCGAGCGGATCCGTAGGAGCGAGCGCACGCGAGCGATTAGCATAAAGGAGTCTCATTAGCCGACTCGCCACTCGCCGAAATGTCAGGCTCGTCCTTCCATCCACCCGGAACTGTGTGTGCCGTACTGTGTGTACTACGCGGCCCCGACCTGTCTAACGAAAAAGCATCCGCGCGACTGGCTTCGTGGCCAACCCCGATAGCGTGGCTTTTTCCTCGCCGTCGTTATTCCAATCGCGTTTCAGGGTTACGTCCAGCTGGAGAATCCTCATCGGCGGCTCGCGAACGGTGTTGCGTCGCGACCGTCACGGCGAAGCGATACCGTTCGCGTTACGGGAGGAACGTCGCGGCGAAGACGCGCGAGAACGACGAGCGTTTCGATATTAATTCGGAGAGCAACGATTATGACGCTGAAGTAACATTATAGGTCTCTCAGGCCTACATCACGAATAAAGTTGTAAAATGATTTGATTTTTCGCATTTTTCGCATTTTTCTGAATCGCTTACACTTAATAATTCATTGCTCATTTCTATTTTTGCCTTTGTAGACTGATTGCCGCCAGGAAACCTAATTATTCAAGGTTGCCACAGATCTGGAAAACCAAGAAGTATCAGGGAAATATATAAAAGAACTTGGAATTTTGAACTTTGTTCACGATTCCCTTAAATGCTTTTATTCTAAAGAATACTTATAATTTTTTTAAATATTATATCTAATATTTATAGTCAAATACGTTTAAAACGTTCACGTTAGGGCCGTAATATATGGAAGAACATCAGCAAGACGTAAGCAATAAGAAAAGTGATCAATCACAGTCGATTATCCCTCGCATGAAGGATAATTGAATAATGTGATCGATGAATTTTACTCAGCATTTTTATTCAATCCTTTTCATAACTGCATTTTTTTCCAGTACTCATTAATTTTTTGTCGACCCGAATTTGCATTCAGGATATTATGTTAATAAATTTCTAAATTTTCGCCTCTAATAACTTAAACTACCTTTCCCGCAATCCCTGTTTCTAAACGTTAAAAATTAAGATTCAGTCGTGGGAAATTTTCCATTGTTATCTTGGAAGAGTCAAAAATTGGGGAATTTCCAAATTTATTTTCCACGGCAACCCTGTAATTGAATTAAGCTGGCAATAGCAACAATCACACGGACTCCATTTTTTTCTTGTGCAACAGAGAAATAGGCGAGAGGTGTAGCGTTTCACACAAGACCAGAGAAGACGAAGTAAGCGAAAAAAAAACGCGCGTAAGCCTCGCAGACCTAACGTGTTACTATCAGAGTTTATTCAAACAACGCGAGAGAATCGAACGCTGTGAGATAAAATAATTTCTTCATTAAAACAAACCGGAAAGTCAAACGCTGAGATGACAATAATTCCTAGTTACGACGACGAGAGAGCCTTATGATGGAAAAAAAAATAAATAAATAAATCGGAAATCTCTTTCACACGCACGATGTAACTACCTAGGCACAGGAGGCGCCCGAGGCATTTCGCTGTCTTCGACCCTGCCAGCGGAAGAAGACGCTGCTGATAGTAGACGAAGTCGTTGCTCGTTACGCGGCCGAGCAAACGACGGTGATCCGTGTTGCTAATCCACCGGCGGAACGTCTCGCGCGGATAATAATCCGCGAGCTCGTCTTCGACGACGAGGCAGTATTTCTATAGGTGTACGATCCGGCGCCAGCGAGACGTAGCGCAATCCGAGCAATTAACCGAGAGACGTTACCGCTCTATGCTTGAAGCCGCGGTCCGTCGTATTCCTCTCGCTCCAAGGACGAAAAAGCGCACGGAGGAGGACGAGGAAGCTGCATCCGCGCTGCAGCCCGCGGTAGGCGCTGTTCGTGGGCGAAAATAAATAATAAGCGATCCAAATCGGACAAAAGCGAGTCGGGCTTCTCGTCTCTTCTCGCGCGTACGTGCACGTGTACGTGCCGTTGGTACATTCTTAATGCGTCGCGCATTTTTTTTTTATTTCCCGGACGGCGGCGCGGCGGCTGCATCGCCGCAGTGCGTTAACTTACCGCAGGTGCACAGTCGCGTACATGTCATACGCGCGACCTTCGAGGACGCGAGGAGGCCCGAGGAAAGTTGCGCGCGCGCGATGTAATCTCTTTCGCGTGTTTATCGGTATCTTAACAAATCCGACGGTACGAGCGGCGAGGAATTAATTACGCGCGCCGATAGCGGATAAGGAGCCGTAATAATCACGGCGTCGCGATCACAATGCGTGCCGAAGGCGGAAAAAGAGAAGAAAAGGGAGAAAAAGGAGGAGGAGGGAAAAAGTCACGCAACGAGGGAACGAATGTAGCGATATCGTCGCTCCTGTAATGACTACCTGGCGCATCGGATTTCTCAAACCGTCGTCGTTGAGTCGCCGTCGCGTCGTAAGTTTGCCGAGCCAATTATTTCGGACGAGCGAATAAGCTTCGGCGTCTCATAGCCCCTCTCGCACGCGGGATCGTATCTACGCCAGGCCAGGCCAGTAACCCAGACGCTAACCCGGCTAAGCGCAAACCGTTTCTAACGCGTCTCGGTAGCGTGTCATTAAGCGGCGTAATTTCACTTCTCACGCAGTTGCGCAAAGTGTACGGCGCGTATTGCGTAAAATATTTTTGGGATATATTGGAAGCGTACGATTCAGATAGATAGATAAAAACATTTATTAGCGCTCTAGAGGGCGATTGTCCTCTAATAACGTTACGTAAGAATAAATTTTGTTGCGGAGTCATGTTGCGTTTACATTTAGTGATGAAAGATTAAAGTTTCAAGATTAAAGGAACAACTTCTCGGAGAAAGAGAATATCTCCAAAAGAATAAAAATGGATCCCTCTCCTAAAGTGTGTTAAATTGCGAGAAAATGATTAATCATCGAGAGTAATTAAACATTTTCTTGCGTTTATTGTTCAACGTCGAAAAATAACGTCGATAGCTTTTTATTATCAACTAGATAACTATTGTTGCCGGAGACCGTTCCGGCAAATTGTTACGAATCCTCAACGAAACGGCTGTACGACGTTGTTATTACGAATGCTTCAAGATCGTGATTTAATTTCCCGGCGATCGACGTTAAACGATCCGCTCGTGTGCGGTACAACTACCGTGCGCGATGTAAGTTACCATTATTACGACGTATCTCGCAACGGATTTCTACTTGCGTAAATTATGCACGGCAAGTCGCGAGCGCGTCCAGGCAAGGACACGAGATCCAACACTGTGAGATCGTATCGGCGCTTCAGCCGACCGACAAATACCAAGGGTAAGTGCGACGAGTACCAATCACCTGCGATCGACAATGCAAGTCGACGTTCTCCACCTGACATTCAAGCCGCACTCGCGTTCGTCCACCGAGATCTACGCGCGAACATTCGCACGTCGGACAATACGCACACCGGAAAAGGGGAAAGATAAGAGATCGAGACAGAGAGAGAAAGAGAGAGAGAAAAAACAGTGTTTATTTCATCCTAGAACTTCTAAGGATAGTAGATACATGATAGAGTCGAAAAGAAATAACAATACATCCTGTCGATTTTCTACGAAAAAAAAATAATTATTCGAAAGCAAGAAGAAAGGTAAAAAGGTCCCCCCGAAAAATAAGTTATAAAAATAACTTTAAGTTATATATATATAAGAAAAGGATTGAGCTATAAATTTATATTAAATTCAAATCTAAATCTAAATTGAACTCAAATTGAACCCAAAATTAAAATCTACGTAAAAGAATGACAGATGTATATAATTATAAAATCTTTAAAAGTTACATTTAAGTAAAAGTAAAAGAGAGAGAGAGAGAGAGAGAGAGACATCGAACGATGATTACAAATGATCATCTGTATGTCGCATCCTCCCTGCCGGCTCATTGTCTCTCAGGGCGATCGAAATCGCGCGTTGTATCGAGATTAAAATTTATAAATGTGAGGAGAAAAATGGAGAGAATTTTGCAGACGGAGATTATTTGAAGTATCTTCCTCAACCGACGACAGTGTAAAAAGAACGGCAGGTTCTCTTTCATACATATGTACACGTAGATACATCACTCGGACCGCGCGCAACGTGAGCGCTGAATAGAGTGAATCACACAGCGTTGAGATAACCATCGATCCAACTACTAAGGCTCGCGATAACTCATTATTTGCCATCGATTTTGAGGTTTTACAATCGAGTCTATCCGTTACAGTGCGGCGGATTATTCGCCGAGCTGCATAAAGCTGATCGACAGATTGTAATTGCCTGTAATATCGCGCGGAAATTATGCAAATACGCGGAACGTATGTTTACCCATTCCTACGGCACATCTTCGTTAAATCAACAAAAAGGAGAGAAGCGTGACTAATGATTTATCCGCGATCGCATACGTCGATCTGAGAAAGGGTTGAGGTCAAGGTGCGCGGCAACGTTCGCCTCGCTTCTTCGCTGGAATGCTGCGTAACCAGTCAAATATTTACACTGTTATTATTGCGTCATACTTATATAAAATGCTTACTGGTCGCGGCTCGCAGCAGCCGCCGCTGCCGAAAACGATCGGCCCTCGGATGATTAGTAAACTGTCGTGACCAGTGGCGTTCTAAGCCGTAAAAGAGAAAAAAAACGTAAGCAACACGCGACGAAATCTACTTCGAGGCATTCCGAGAACGCCGAGAGTGAGAGAGAGAGAGAGAGAGATCCGTCGTTTTTTCCTAGACTTCATAAAAATTTAATTAAAACAACATTTTTCTCTTTTTTACATTGGAATCAGTCAAATCCCACGTTTATGTAACTCGGCATCCGTTCATGCTGCGTGTTCGCTAGATTGCGCGAAACACGCGCAACTGTCGTTCGTGGAATCCGGCTCGTCAGTCGTGTAAATCTAAATTATTCATTACGCATAATATCTGAGATACTTTCAAGATTCTTCGTAGGGAAGAATCCACCGTCGTCGTTCGATTCGACCTAACGTGAATCTCCCAGCGAGAGCAGTTTCGCAACTATGCCGCTTCTCAAATCCAGACTAGCGCGGGCCGGCGGACGATGAACAGGGAAATGGAATCGTTGTTGCAACTTTCGGATTTCCGAGATAATTATGATGAATAAGAGACTCCAAGACTCAATGAGCTTTTCCAGGCCCGTATCCGATACACGTAGCCGGCGTGTGTTAACTCATTTCGTGCCTCCGTTTCTCGATAGGAACAGTGAGTTTACCTATCTTCAAAAATTTTATCTGTGATAAATTCGGGCCTAGATCTTGTTACTGAAATATAGCTTGGACTTTTGTCTTTCAGAAAATAATTTCACCTGGCCACCCACTCATCATCCATTTGGCGGTAGGTGGAAGTGGAAAATAATCGTGCAAACCACACCTTCTTAAGTCATTGCCTCATTTTTTTATTTAATTAATTAAAAATAGTAAAAATATAAGAATTGGGATAACAATGATGAGATATTGTTACCAAAAGTTCAAATCGTCAATAATAACAATTCCCATTATATGATTCATTAGGCGTACACTCTATATGTTCCGACTATTTTCCGAGGAAAATGGCTGGTCGAAAAATTCTGACTTTAAGTTTTTTTTTTTAATTCCTTGGGCCCCAAATACCCTGAAACAGTGCTTGGGTCTCGCGAATCTCAATATTTTTGCAGCTCGGCCCGAAGTGGGTTAAAATCGCACTCGCTAAAGCGACTCGCGATCCCGGCCATTCGCTCCGCCCGCGTCGATAAAGCGCGCAGATACGCCAGTTATGTCGCGCCGGGAATAAATCCCGTCGCGATTACGTTGGCTGCTGCTCGACGGCGCGCATCGTCGTCCGGCCGGTCGAGTCGAAATTAATATTCCAAATAGAAGACACCGAGGCTTTTCTCGCTCGTTTCGTTTCGCTCGGCGTCCGGCGGGTTTCAGAGATTCAATTTACCCGGTGCGATTCTTTCGAGACGGCCCAACGTCTCGCGGCGGGGTGCGGCGCCCGGTCTGGACGTCGAGACCACGAGCGTTGCTAGCGTTGATCTCACCGATCCTCGGACGGGACCGCCAGGCGCGCGCGATGCTCCTGCACGCGATCCCTCGCGCCGATGCGCCATAACGCGCGCCGTTCGTTCCCTTAACGTCCTCCTCTTCCTCCTCCTCCATCTCTCTTCGCTCTCGCTTCTGCGAAGAATGATCGGGCGTTCGCTGAACGATACGAGAAACGTCAGCCGGATAAACCCGTCGTCTTTTCGCCGAGGTGAACGCCGCCATCGCCGCCGCCGTGTACTTTGTAGGGATGAGCGACGTCAAAAAGAAGGACCAACGCGTCCGGATAATCGCGACCACGTTGAGGTGTTTCGATCACCCGGTGATCGATCGAGACGCGAAAAATCCGCGGGAAAAGAGCCGGCGCGACCGGATACATTACGACACTCCGTCCTTAATTATCTAATAATGGTAATAGCGCCAGGAAATGAACTGGACACGCGACGCGTCCCGACAAATTTTGGAGCCGGCTAATTAAACGTCACTCGCGTCTGGATGCGATAAAATTTCGGTAATGGGCCCGTTTGATCCCGCTCCGCTTGATTTATTTGGCGTGCCTGCGCCACGACAGATGCGCGAAACGGTGACGTAACGCGTGCGTGTATTCGTGTGTGCACGGGAGATCCGTAATGTGATCGCGCGCGCGCGCGCGTTCCCATCGAATGTTAAATAATTCCGAGGGATCCGGGCGCGATTAGCGATTTTCTATCCGCTCTCGGCGCACCGCCGACGGTAACGGTACGTCACGGCTGCCTCCGTGCGGCGTTTTTACCGGCGGGATACCTAAATTCCGTAAATCATCGTCCGATTGTAAATTACGCGGCTTGAATTATGTCTCGTTGCCGCCGCGGCGAGCCATTCGTCCGCCGATGTTTTGTCACGGCGACGAAACGCGGAATAACGGCGCTGGATCGGCGAGAGAGAAAGAGAGAGACTGGTTAAAAGTTCGTCGACCCGGCGCGCGCGTCCCTCGGGGATGATGCTGTTCGTCACCCGGGCACTCACGCACCGCGGCACTCTCGGCGACGCGGACCACGCGGTGTCCGGTCCCAGCGCCTACGCGGCCGTCCGTGTGGGTGTTCCGCGTCGTTGAATAACACCGCCCGCCTCCGTTCGACGACGAGGGCACTTGTTATTACGCGCGGATATTCGGACAAGTGAGAGAGAGAGAGAGAGAGAGAGAGAGAAATTCGCCGTGGGCCCGAGGCTCCGTCGATTTCTGCAGTTGGAGTGTGGACCCGAGAGCGAAGTGGAAACGGGTTTTCCTATGACGCAGACGGAAACGCGCGCTCGCTCGAAGGACGAGGAGAATTCGACACCTCATTTGAATTCTTTCGCGGAAAGATCGAATCGCGCGATCGATTTGTACGAATAAATTATCGCGGGCCGTGCGAGGAAAGCATGAATGGTGATGAGTAAGTAGCGCGTTTGAGGGAGTTACCGAACGAAAGGCTAGTACAAATATTCCCGAGGAACAGTCTCACTTAACACGGCTCACTTAGCACACTCAGACTACCGAATACTTCATCTTATCGCACCTTCCGAGAAAGGAAAAACATAACGTGACCGACGCTATTCGCCGATACCCATTACCATTATTCATAACTAGAGTGACCAACCGTCTCGATTTTCGCAGCATATCCCACATCTTCGTTACAACGAGAATAATATCCGGTCATACCTGATCGGATAATGCAATTAAAAAGTAACAAACGGATATATCTGATCAAATGCAATGTTATGCCCGGTTGTCTCGTCATTTTATCAAGTCACGCCTTGATTCGATGAAAATTTACAACGGGTTTTATACGGAAATTATATAATTTTCTAAACACATAATTACACATTTTATGTTTCGTCGATTGATCTTTTAATTTTACTTCAGATTAATTTTAAATGAACATAATAATTATTTATGTTAAAATATAATATAGAAAGTTATATTCTGTTGTTTGTTCTTTGATTTTATCTCAAGCATCTATCGGTTTGTCTTTACATATAAACAGATGATTATTTATATTAAAACACAATAGAAAACCATGTTCAGTTGATTGTTTGATCTTGACATAATAATGAATAAATATTTTACTTATTTATCCACGTTTATCTAATTCACTCATCTTTTATTAAAAATCTCGACTTTTTAAGGTCCCGATATCCCGCAATTGGTAGATCAAGAGTTGTCCGTTCTATTCACAACCCTACCCTCTTCTTCTTCTTCTTCACGGAGCGATCTTGTTGCTTTTCGGAATTGCGGAATGCCGAGTGATTTGTTCAAATTTACTCGACAGACCGCGAGCGCTCGCAACTGTCCGACCGAGGTACAACCCGGCCCGTCGTCGTCCTCGACGACGACGTTCGCATGCTGCTTACCGCTTGGAAGGATTTGCTCGAGGTCATGATCGAGCATATCCCCCGGCCGCACGCCGATCGTTTCTCGCGAATTTTCGATCTATGTAAGTCGAATGCCGTCCAATAAAGGATGAACCGCGCGCGACTGTAAATTCTCCGGTGAGTAGCGACGGTTACTCAGTCCTGTGACGCCGGGGATCTTCGACGTCGCTCGTTCCTCTTTGCCATTCGGCTCGGTCAAGAAAGAGACAGAAAGAGAGGGAGAGAGAGAAAGAGAGAGAGAGAGAGAGAGACCAGATCAAAGATAGAGGCGATCTACAGCTCGAGCGAACAGTAAACACTCCGCTAGACTCGGTATTCTCCGATCGGCTCTTCGTGCAGATCGGCGGCGCGTCGTGGCTGCCCCATTGCCGAGAGCTCGCGCGCACCGCTGAATGACGATTATCAACGCGAAAAAATCCGCGAGAACGCTCTGGATGTTCCACGATCGAGGGTGGAGAGAGTTTCCGAGCGCGACTCGAGCGATCCGCCGACGAAATCCGCGCGGCAAGTTGGAAAGTCGATTCGCCGAATCGGGGATTGCGGCGCGTCACACAATTAATTGGGATTAATTAGGGGCGATTACGGGCCGGCGGAATGTTTCTCCCACTTATTGACCGATCGTCGCCGTTCGCCAGCGACGAGAGCCTCCTTCCCTCGCTCGTTATTCAGCTGACGCTGCGAGAAATATTTGCCGGCAATTATCACGAGGTGATCCGGAGCTGTCCGGCGCAAGGGAGGGCAGCAAGAAAAACAACGGGGAATCCGTGCCTATAACGTCGCCAGGATTTATTATACAGGGCGCGAATCGTGAGATTCCGCGAGTCGGCGACGATACGTCCCTCCGGCGCACGTAGTTTTTCTCCCGTCGAGAGCTACAAGAGCGATCGGTTTCCCCGAGGCTCGTCGTTTTTCTGCCTCGAAACTTTCATTCCGCGCGCTCACATCAACAGCAGACTAGAACACGATCTGCCGTAGAGTACTTGTAATAAACGTATATACACCATAAGTCTGATTTCTGATTGGCTCAGCCATGTTTGGATCAGCTTCCAGTTGAAATATGTCAAAGGTTTTCACTAAGAGGCAAAAATCGACACAAGTGTAGTTATATCATCTATCACGTGAAAAAAAAAAAGATTTTGCTGCTGCAGCCAATCATGGTTTAGCTGAAAATGTATTGCTGCTGTAGCCAAATATTTGCTGCCGCAGCTGAAACTTCACTCACTGTTGCTAGGTAAGTGTGTAGGTGCCATATCTAACATATAATTACTGTAGCCAAACTCGTAAGTGTTAATACCAGCTAAATTCCTGCTGTAATATATGGATACTTACCAAGTTTAGCTACAGTAGATACATATCAGGCATCGCACGCATACACCCAGCAGCAGTAACCAAAGTTCTAATTACAGCCGCAAATTTCCGCTATAGTTATAGCAGAAACATATTCAGCCAAACTATAATTAACTGTGCCGGCAAGATCTTTTTTCTGTATATCCTTTCCTTCATCAAATGCGAAATAAGCATATGATGGCTACAACTAATAGTATGACTAGATTTGTGTCGACTTGTGTCTCTTGCCAGCAAGCAACCAAAATTATCAGCTACGTGACAACGCAAGCAAAGATTCGCCATCTACGAAGTCTACGAAGTGTGTTAGAAGAAAAGTGAGCGTTTCTTACCCACACACGCAGCACAAATGTTCAAAAAACATCCTAGAGACATCTCAGAAATATTCGAGCATCTCTGGGACGTCTCTAGGATGTCTTTTGAACATTTGTACCGTATGGATATGAAACGCTCATTTTTCCTCTAACACACCTCGTCTATGCTATATGAGTATTGTAATTAATTATTAATTTATTTTGCTTCACGCCTATTTTAATGGGACATTTCGCGTATCATGCCCATGAACTTCCGTTTTCAACTCAGACATGACGAGCACAGCGACGGTGTCTATACTCTTATTATAGATATTCTGGTGGACCGCCCGGCAATTACGTCCTCGACGAAAACGCGCGAAGCACGATTCATCCGCCAGCGCAGGTTTATCGTGAGCGAGCACGAAGAGCGGAGAGAGCGAAGTTCGAGCGCGATTCCGACGTTTCGGCCTTGCGACGATACAGCACGATCTCGGGGAGCCTCGTCGCCGGTTTTACCTCGCGTCCACTCACGTACCAGATTGCCGTGTCAGAACCAAGATGATAGCACCGGGTCCTAGAAACGTGCGTGAGACAACGCATGGCCGATAAGTTATTCCTCGAAGGCGAGTTACCTCAGTCTCCTGACCACGCTCTCGCGAGGATTCGGATTTAAACGTCCCGGTTGTAAGTGCCGCGCGCTTTTATCGTCAACGGGGACCTCCTCGGGTCCGAGCGTTCGTGATATAACGGGATTGTTACGGTGAAGAGAAAAAAAGGAACCCCACAAAGATCTGCTTCTCGCGTTCTCTTTCTCTCTCTCTCTCTTTATCTCTTTCTCCTTCTCGCGGCGGCATCGCGGAATCGCGGCGTCGAGAGGTCTATTGTTTATGTGCCGGTTATATCCGCCGACAAGCACATACGTCGAATACCGAGTTGTAACGAGTATGCTCGTTCCCCCGGGACTAGTTAATTTCCCGAGTAAGTTTATCACTCGTAGAGCCGTTTTGTCGGAAATCGCATGACTTCGCGGAATCACGATTGAGAGTACAGAGAGCGGCGGCTTCTGCCGCTCTGTTCTTTCATCCCTCTTTATCTATCTCTCTTTTCTGCCTCGCCGTCCCGCCAGAAAGATCGCCACTTTGTAGCAGCACAGCCCCGGTAAAGAGGTGAATTCACCTGACGTCCCTTCGGGAATACTTTATAGAGTCGCCTTGTGGGAGACACGCGGGCTCGTCGATGTTCCCGGAGCCGCTTCGAATGCCGAGAAACGTACCGCGCGAGGCGCACTCGCGGCAGAACGGGACGTGTCGGCGGCATTAACGAATGATATTTGTCGCGCGGAGCGTTTTGCGCCGTTATGTCAGCGCTACGTGAAATTATACCGAGAATCGCGCGATAAACCGGAGTAAAATATTCCACATCGCAACTCGCGATTTTTTTCTTCCAGAAAAACGTCATCCTTCTTTTTATCGCGTCCCGATTTCTTTCGCGTGTCTTTCTCAGGCCTCAGGATGGCCAATTCTTAATCGGCCAATTATGGGGAATGACTTTAAAAATCGGGATTTTTAATAAAAGATAAATAAATTAGATAAGCATGGGTAAGTAAAATATTTGTTCATTATTATGTCGAGATCAAACAATCAACTGAACATAGCTTTCTATTGTGTTTTAATATAAATAGTCATTAGTTTACATGTAAAAATAGACTGATAAAATTTTTGAAATAAAATCAATAAATAAGAATAATCAATAAGTAAATAAAAAATATAAAAATCAACGAAACATATATAACTTCTATATTAAATTTTAATATAAATAATCATTATGTCTAAAATTATGCTGATATTCTTGAAATAAAATTAAAAGAACAATCAACGATACATAAAATATGTAATTATGTGTTTAGAAAGTTAAATAATTTCAATAAAAGAAACTATGATTTGTTTAATTAAATAGGAACTAAAGTAATAATTTCTTTAATCAATTACTATAACTATGAAAATAAAAATGTAAAATACTTCAAGGTTTGAAATTATAATATTTTTTACTTCGTACATTTAAGCGTGTCTATATTTTCCAGGATATACCGCTGTGGAATTCTTAACAACTGAATAAATAATTAACCTTAACTCGCAAATCTATTTGAACATTTTCTATAATCCAAAAGTTAAAAGGTGCCGATCCAGGGAACTTGAGCATCGGACGGTTTAGGTATCGCCCCTCGGTAAGGGCCTCTCAGACGCCCATTGGTGGCGTTTGCAGTTTGAGCGGGTCAATTTTTGTATGATTTGTTGTTATATTTTGTGTTATTTATTTTTCATTAAGTGAAAAATTGCGTGGAAATAACGTCCCGTTTAGAGCTCCGTCGAAACGCCTCTAATGACAGCCGAAAATCAGAAACGGTTCGGTCACTTCACTCAGGCCGCACCGTGTATCCGCGACGGTTTCGCTCGCGCGAAATCGCCCGAGCTCCGAGCTTCTCGAGCGCTCGAATGGCACGAGCGCTCGAATTCTAACGGATAAAACGTCTTCTTCCGCTTACGGGGTACCGATAAGCAAACACTCGGGCGCTGGCGCGGCGCGTCGCGACCCGTTATCTCTTATCGCGCGGCGATCCGGCCACCCTCGACTCCGGCGATTCCGCGCCGAAGATTGAGTCGTAAAGATAAAACCCGTCTCTCTTATTTCCCTGTAATGATCGCGGAGTCGTCGAAACAGTTGTCGCCGTATATACGGCCGCGCGGCCGTGTTTTACCGTAAGCAGAAACTCCCTTCGGCGCTCGCATTCTCGTCCGCCACCGCCGTTGTCGCGACGTATGCCGGCATGTGCTGAGCAAAAATCATTTCTCAACGTCGTCGTTCCCCCGCTGGATAACAGTGATTATATTCGACCAGCACTTGAGAGACGGGGGCTCTTCACCCGCGGCTCGAATCAATCAAAGCCGGTATTTACATGGAAAATTATAGTTACGCCGCGTCGCAAATCTGCAGTTTCGCGCGCGACGTACGTATGGTAATAATTGCGAGTTCGGAGGTCATCAATCGGCCGATAAAGAGCTAGCCGTGATCACTGTTCTACAACGGCTTTGACGATGAGACTCGCCGACTTATCTGAGCCTCTCTCTCTCTCTCTCAATTCCCTCACCCTGAAGAGGCCCTCGGAGGCTCGGATTACCAAAGGTCACCTGAATCGTTACCGGTGCGACTGCCGGCGACTCGCGACGTAGGTCAGCGAATCGCGAATCGACGTGAGCGCGACGACGGCGTCGTGCGAATGTCGTTGACCCGCTTTAAGGACCCGCTTTATAAAACGGGACCCTCGAGGGAGAGGAATCAGCGCGCTCGTCGATGAGCTACGGCGACTCGCGACTGCCATTCTCACGGTGTGACGATTATTCCGGTAAAACGCCGCGGCGGCGGGGGTACGCGGGGAAAAAAGTTCGGTCAAATTTACCTGAGAATGAGCGAACCGAGCGCGTTTCGTCGAAGGAAACAGAATTTCCGGCTATACCCGAGTCGAAATTGTAACCCTAGTTTAAATCTAATTTAGTTCTTAAGTCTAATTTAATGATTGATCTCTAAGTTTTCAAATCTAATTTAGTACATTAAGAGTTCAAAGGCCTTCCGTGATGCTCCTTTGGTGCTACAAATGAGAAAGTTATTGCCATTTTCTCCGCTCGAAGGCTTAATGTAGAACTAAAATTTCAGAGTATTGAATTCCCTTTGTAGCTTTGAAGGAACACTTATTGTGCTACTTTGATGTTACAAGCGGCAAGCTTTTTCTTTCCGTTTATCCGTATATATTGATCTGAAGACTTAATGTAGAATTGAAAATTTCGACTCGGGTGAAAATCGAATTTGGTGCGTAAGGGCCGGAAATTCCATTTCCTTCAGCCAAAACGCGTTTGGTACGTTCGCTCTCTCTGTCCGGTAAATTCAACGAAACATTTCATCTCGACGGCGGTGTCTCTCGCCTTATTTTCGCCGGTCGGCTCGACACACGCGCCTCGACTTTTCCCGGCGATCGCGATAGATCAACCGGTTAAAATCGTTCGAACGGATAGAGATCGCGGTCCGCGATGTGTGTAACCGCGGGCATGTTACATTAGGCATTTTAATGAGAAGTCGGCGCTATTCCCAGCGCTGTCACATAGTTAAGAGGATCGCGGATATAATAATCCCGCGGCGGCCGCTCTCGCACTTTCGGTAAGGGATACGTCCGTTTATCGAATCTCCGCGATCAGTTCGCTCGCTGGCTTTCGCGTGGTCGTCGCGGCCACCGAAAGAAATCGAGCCGTTTATCTAGATCAATAGTCGGGGCCGGCTTAAGCTCGCTCGTTCGGTGTCGACCGGCGTCGAGTCGTTGATCTTCACCTTACCCTTATCGGACGTTATCGATCTCGATCTCTCTCGTGCTACGAGCGACGCTCAAGTGCGTGTACAACGTCGTGCTCTCAGCACGTAAACTGCTCTTTACGACCTGCCAAGACCTCGCCTTACCTCAATCATCCGGTTACCGGTAATTACGATCGTCGATCGTCCAGAACCAATTACGTCGGCAATTTTTACGAGTAATTCGATCGCCACGAGAGAGAGGGAGAGAGAGAGAGAAAGGATCCACGCGATGCGTAGCCAATAACCGGTACGACGTTACATTATGGTGGACGATTATTCGATTTTCGCACCGGCGATTGCCTCCACGGCCGAGAGAGAAAGAGAGAAAGATCGACCTCGTCCTCTCCTCTTTCCCGACGACGACGACGACGAGTCATGCGAGAGGAGAACTCTCTCGTGACTCGGTGGATGAAATCATTCGACATTGAGACGGACCGCTTCCTCGAGTCATCATAATCATTTCTTACTCCTTGTTAGAACGAAGGGGGATATTACGGCGTACATCGAGCGGCGCGGGAGGGGGCGACGAGCGCGCAGTGTAAAACAGATTGGCGGTGCTTTGCGGCGGCGGCGTTATAAAACGTTGCAGCAAAACGCTTAATCCTACCGTCCGCGTGGGGATGGCTTCGCATTAAGATTCCATTAAATACGCGATTCGACGGCGCGACGTCGAACAATGCGCGACGCTCGAATTTCGAACGTCACCGTGCACCGGCGCATTAAATCAACGTCGGGCATTACGAGCGCGGAGAAGCTCCTCTCTCTCTCTCCCGACGACTTCCACAGTTCTTCCGTGGCGATTAAGCCGTTCGCGCGCGCGATTGCTTCCTTCGACGGCGATAAACCAGTCGTAGGTAGGTTATCCGCGGGTGCAATTGGACCCGCCATTAAGTCGCGCTCGAGCTGCCTTCTTGCCTCCGCCCTGGGAGAGAGAGACGGCCGGGGCGCATCTTTAACGAGCGTTTTCTTTCGCCCCTCGACGGCAACAATGGACATCGGCGGCGATGGCCGCGAGGTGGGCGCGCAAGAAAGCTCGCCGCGGCAATCCGATTTGGCGAAAAAGCCATCCCCGAGGCGGGACGGCGTGAAAGAGCGACGCGGAATCGCGATGAATGCCGGCCGGAGGAAGCGCGCTTCTCGGAACGCGCGCGCTTTTTCCGCGGCCGCGGAACGAACCTTCACCGACACACAAAGTGTATCCACGCGTATAAAGGGTCGCGCGGCGGCTCAATGCCGTGACGACGCTTTCGCCGTGGCCGGGATTGACACCCGAGGCGAATCGTCCGAGGCCGCCACCGTTGCCACCGTCGTCGTCGCCGCGAGTGAGCTCGCACTCGAGGAATCGAGGAGTGTTTGCCCACCACCTATTACTTTCCCCGTGAGATTTGGAAATTCGTCGCGTAACACCCGACGAGCGAGACGACGAGCGGGACGACGCCTGGGGCGAGCGCGCGGCCGTCGACCTCGCGCCATCGCCGATTTTACCTCCGAGCGCGCGAGAAAACCGTTTCACCGTGTCGTCGAGCCGTGGAGCAACACTCCGGCGGAGTGTGCGAAGGGCAAACAAACGAAGCGTCGGTTGGATCCCCGAACGCGTGTGACGAAAGCGCATTGGGACATTGACATCCTTCCGCGGCGGATGACGCAGCCCGTGGAAACGGAGAGTTCCTCGCGACGAAACCGAAAACGCGCCGTTAGGCCGTTAGGGAGATAAGATTGAGCAACGTGACGGTTTACACGCGCGCGCAGTAGCGGAGGCGAGCTGGAGCGTGCTGGCGAGTCTCGCCTGCTTACTTTTTTCATCTGCTCCGCCACGCGCTTGTTTATACAGTCGCGAACGTGCCGGCTGAAAGTCCAGACCGAATGCGTGCAACGCTCTTAGTCACATTTCGCTAAAATGAGACACGTGCGTGAGCGGACGTGTGTTATGTCTATTAACGTCGTTACGCTCCTTCGCAGACGCGGCGAAATTATTACGCTCACGACGCGTCCCCGAGGTGCGTTCCGAGCGAGCGAGCCGTCCTCCGCTTTTCGAATGTCCGCGCATGGAAAATTCATCCGTTCCACTTTTTCAGGGGGCACAGCGCGCCGGAGGTGATTCAAAGTGCTCGGCCGTTTCGCGGAGCGCTCATTTTTACGAGAACGGTTTCAGAGAGAGAGAGAGCTAACGGACCGCTCGGAGAGGTGGACGTCCGGGAGGACTAAGGAGAGGCGCGCGTCTCACCCGTATCACTCGTGATTTCCCGGTAGCCGGTGTCGGCGAGCAATCTGATCCCGGGACAACGGTTCGGAAGCATCGGTTGACAGTAAAATATCAGCAGGTAGTACTCAGTATGGCCGCGATAGGATCGGCGGGAGGCAGGTATATAAGTGCGTCGGGGCATAGGTACTATTCCTGCCTCCCCGCGGCAACAACACAGCGCCCGGGGTACTGTTAGCCACCGATGAATGATAACCGCATATCGCGATACGCGCGCCCGATACAATGGGGAGTGAAGGGGAGGATGTATTGGTCAGGAAATCGCCGCGGTTACGTTTCTGAAATAGAATGCGTATTGAATCGATAACTCAGCCGCGCGCGGAGGAATGCCCGCCCGCGGATATTTTCCGCGACCGAGCGGCTAAGTTTCCGGGGAAACCGCCGTTTTCGATTCTTCCGCGACACGACGGCCGCTCTACGCGCGCGCGTCCAATTCGAGAGTAACTCGCGAAAGGGCGCGATTATTTCCCCATCAATATTGCGCTTTCGAATCACGCGGAGCGATATTAATACTTGCACGTTTTTCCATTCATACCGGGAGGAAAAGGGATTGATAACAGCGTTTATTTTCGTCTCTGGTAAGCTGCATGATCAAGCTGCCGATATTTATAGTGGGATTTTGTATATTCGAAGTCCTCTTAAGTTTATCGTCAGACGCCTTGTAACTGATGAAACGATCCGTACCAGCAGATGAACTTCGGATAATCTTAAATATAGCATCTGATTATGAATACCGCCCGTAGAACGTTCGATGAAGACAATAAATGAAAACAAGATGAAAGGAGGGAGTAAGGATGTCAGATTTTTACAGAGTATAGCAGAGACTAATGATAGTTTATAAGAAGACGCAATTGCAGTGAATAGAAGCAAAACTAATAGATTATGCACTGAGTCACGTCCGGCGCAGGACAAAATCTATGAACCTCTTCTACGTTCTGAAGGATGAAAGTCCTTCTTTTGCTATGGAAGTAACGTTATTAGGTTTGACTTGCACTCCTATTTCGATGTAGATATCCCACACAGAATAGAAAATTACGATGTCGAGATGACGTCAAAATAACGGGAAAATGAATATAAAAACTCACTTTTCGATCATGATTCGATAATTATCTCGTTATTTTGACGTCATCGTGACTATCCGTTCCGCTTGAGTATCTGTAAATCGCTCATGCTTAAAGGCAGTTTGGGCTTTAAGATCTTTTGATATTATTGAGAGGTAATATTACAGAGAAAGAGAGAGAGAGAGAGAAGCGTTTATTTTCATTAATATAAAAAATCCTAATAGTGCTACGACAGTTGACATACTAGATACGTATTTCACGAAATATTATATTCAACATATTGATCAAAAACAAGTTTGGACTGCAATATTACATTAGAGAGAGGGGTGAAAAAGGAAAGGAAGAAATGTGCTCGTGTAATTTCCGCTCGCCGAGCGAGCTCACGCGTTCTTTCGCTCGCTCGCGCGCGCGTACACGTCCGATGGAAGAAAATAGAGACGCGTACGCGCGGAGAAAAGCGCGATGGGAGAAAGACAGTTCGTCTACGGGATCCGCATAATTACGAGATCACGTCCGTCCGAGACGTCTTCGACGCGTCTGGAGTCGCGGAGAGTCTGTTAATGTAACCTAAGGGCTTCCAGGTTCATTGTCACACGAGCGAGAACTCGCCTTTGTTTACCTCGGTAAGTGTTCACAACCTACGGTGCACTTATCGCCGTCGATCTCTCCACGGCGTCTTTCTTACGCCGTCTGGTTAACGAACTGAGATCCGCTCCTAGAGTCGAGGACGACAACGACAACGATTCATGTTCTCCCCTTCTTCCGCGCTCTACCGTCATAACTACCGCTTGTAATTAGGCATTGAGATCCAATTGCGCGATTGTTCCCGTCCGCAATTAACGAGGTGGAATCGCGCGCGCCTTCCGGTCTAGCGTGGATCGTCGTTACGCGGCGGAATTGTTCAATATCACACAGTGGGATTACCGGACTTTCCTTTTCAAACTGCGAAACGCACCGTGGAATTCAGATAACCACCGTGGAGATGGAGATCTCCGTGCGGTATATTTCATCGCGCTCTTAGTCTCTTTAACACGAACCGACATTACTCGATCGATTTTCGCCGATAAACACCCCGTCAGATTTGCACACGACGAGTCCGAAGCTGTCTTCGGATCTAAAGACAGGACGATAGGACGCGGTCGAGCGCTCTGCACGCGCTGGAGACGCGAGGTTCTATAAAGAGCGGCTCTAATATGGAAGTGTTAGAGGCGCGTACATAACGACCTGGATTTGATATAACGGCACGATCCGATGCGTCTTTCCCACTCTCTCCTTTCTCCTCTTGTCCTCGTTGTATCCTCCGAGCTTGTAATACCTAACGGGGCCGGCTTATGAGCTCTCGCGTTCGCGCCCACCGCGGTTGGGCGCACCGCGGAAAACCGTAACGGCAGCGACGGAATCGCGTAAATTCATTCCCGCCGAATAATTGCGCGAGCACGCGTCGTTTATCATACGACGCGAGCGCACACGGTGTTTCCCACGCTCGGGGAAGAAATGCGAAAAAAGCGGGACTATACGATTCGCTCCGTGGCGGAATCTATCGGCATTATAACTTCCGTCCGATAAGAGGCGGCGCGATAATGCCCGAGCGAAATAATTGACTTCTCGTGTTTAACGGCGAGGGACCGTTAATCCGGACGCTTTGGGGCTGTGATACGAGATCCTGGATCGAGCTCGCTTATCAGATCAGTGCGCGGCATATCGATGTGCTTGCTCTTCATCAGCCGTAACTCTCAGGCACCTTGACACAAATCTCGACTCCCTCTTCGTGCCACCAGAGTCGCGAGGAGTCTACGAGCGCGCCCGCCCCATCTCGTCGGAATGCGGCGGTCGCGTAAAGTATACGGAGCATGGGATATCGTTACCTCACAACACGGACTTCCTCGCCGCCGTTTATTATCGCGAGCCCGTTCCCGAATCGATCGAGCGGAATAATCAACGGCCGAATGATAACGCCCGCGTCGAGCAACGTGCGGATAGTTCGCGGTATGCGCGCGGCGGACTGTTATCTTTCCGATGTAGTCCGCGAGTTTCTCTGTTATGCACGCACGTAGCCGAATAAAATCATTTCACTGTGCCTGCACGCGTGTGAAAAAGATCTCTTTTTGCGTACGTCTACACTGAGGAGAACAGTCTCTTCGGATTTAGCATGCAACGTGTTTGCCCGATTGACTTGGATTTGTTTGGTATAAACAACGTAAATTAAATTAGCTACTCTTGAATAACCTTCTACCCCGATTGCTAATTAAGTTGAGGAGCAATCTCTCTACTTATTGCGTTACGAAAAATATTACCTCGACCTCGGTAATCGAGTTGGTGAGGCGTCTCGTCCGACAGGTGGAGAGATTCAGGTTCGATTCCAGACCGAGGTAGTATTTTTCGCAACATGACAAGTAGTAATAAGAGTCATTAGATCGATCGTTAACTAAATTAGTAGGATAAGGGTAAAGTTGTTTTTCGGAAACAGCTAATTTATAATTAACATTACTGGGGTTCAAAAGGTCAGTTCATACGTGGAAGGCTCGTCGCTGCGTTTCGTCTGTCCGAAAAAATTCGGTACGCTTCGTGCGCACGATGATCATCTTTACCCTCCTATTCATTATATTAATGATATTTTATTATTAATATCTAATGGCACTAGAACATTCGTGCTTGGCTCCTCTCATGGCCTTATACTAATCATTTTCTTAGATCGGAGTCGTTATTCTTTAAAATTTAACATACTTTAATATCAAATATCATTTTGTTTTAATGTCGTTTCACTAGAATAAACCATGTTGTTTGATAGAAAAGAATATTATTTAGAGGAAATTATATATTTGATTTTCAATAAAAGAAAAATTTTCCATTATATATTAAATATCGTTTCACTGAAACAAAAAGAAGATGCCTGAATATTTTTCTAACGTGGTGTTACTTCTTTCAAATAATTGATTACTTGTGACAATCATTGTTTGAATAAAAACATAAAAGAAACGTGTTATTTGACGTAAAGATATTAATCGTTCGGGAGAAACCAAACAATCCTATTTGTTAAATCAAACATTCTTTTCTTTGCCCTATTCCAAAGGGCAAAATTACTTCGATTAGAGAAATTTGATTAAATTCCCAAAAATCTTGTTCTCCGTGGTTTATTTACTTTCCAATTTAATTTAATACGCTTGAGGAGAAAGAGATCCCCCTCTCTTCCTCGAAATGCTGGGATTATGCGGAATAATCCGCCGAGGAGGATGATACTTCGCCTCGGCTTAACCGGGCAACGGTCTCATCTCGCCGACATTAAGGGGCGCGTTTACGCGTGACAACGTAAGTGCTGGTGCTCGATAATCATTGGAGAAGTCACTTGCGCGCGCCTCTCGGCGGACGCGTTCGATGTGTTCCGTGTGCCCCGATCGATTCCTCGATAGGCGCGATACGGATTTAGCCGGCGCGACGGTATATTTAGCATGGGAAAGATCTTATCGGGACTGGTTAGACCGGCGTTATGTCCTGTGTAACGATTATGCTACGACGCGCGATTGCAAAAGTTCGATTCGGACGCCTCGTAAACCGGCTTCGATAACTTCGTAGGAGCCGTTTTAACGGGGATATCGAGAGTCATCGGGCGTCGTTAGTCTCGTGGGATTCCGCGCGATCCTCCTCGTTCTCTCTCTCTCTCTCTTCCTCTATCCTTCTCTCGAGCTTCATCCGACCCGTTCGCGCCTACTGCGCGTCCTCTTCGTCCTGCGAGCGCGCTCGGAGGAAGAGCGACGAGGCGCGCCGCGCGGCGCACGGAGTGACGATTATTTATCTCGTTAATATAATACAGATTACTTCACGGCGATAAGATAAACGATGTCGGGCGTCTTATTAGCGCGTTTCTCACGTTTCCGTGGCGATGCTCGTTCGAGGAAGCATCAAAGTAACGTAACACCGTGTAGGACGATAATCTCCGCATCTGTAATGCTCGTCATAACGGCGAAAAAACGGCGAGCATGGAGGGAGCGATATCGGGACGAAGTGTCGATGTTGTACGCTTGGCGGTCGGGACGCAGGTACCGATAAATCCCCCGCTATCGATCACGAGCACCGGTCCCGATATTAGTATTAGTAAGCAATTAAACGCCGACTCTCGAGCATCGATACGCACGTATCGGAAATTTAGCCGAGATGCGTTGCTTGCTGTACCTTCCGATAACAGTCGAACAGGCTGAAGCGGTATCCTCGACATTCGGA
This sequence comes from Dinoponera quadriceps, assembly GCF_001313825.1. Lineage (NCBI taxonomy): Eukaryota > Metazoa > Arthropoda > Insecta > Hymenoptera > Formicidae > Dinoponera > Dinoponera quadriceps. The sequence goes on along the minus strand of NW_014554899.1, from coordinate 1,956,019 downwards.
TATTCCGGCTGCGTCATTAGCGTCGTCGACAGGATCCAGCCGTTCGCGTGTATCCCGTCCTGTCTGGAGGGCGCGCGCGGGCGCCGCGAGGATGTGGTCAGGACGTGCAGCCGGGATGTTGTAAAAGGATAATATCGAGCGCGCGCGAGGAAGAGGCGACTCGCCCTCTCGACGCGATTTTTCATCGATCTCGATCGCGCGTCACGATGGCCATTTAATTGGATACCGCCGACGACGTGGCGGCGGCAGCCTCCCTCCTGCGCTCGCTCGCTCGCGCCACGGAAAGAACTTGACGGATTAACGATTATTCGCCCGAGGCTAATCGATTTTAATTTCAATCTCGCTACGCGGCGAAGACACCCCGCGCAGCCCCGGCCACCGTAGCAGCCGCCGCGGCGGTGGCGGTGTTTCTCCTCTCCGCCGTCTCCTCCAGTCATACGGCGCTTTTCTCTCTTTTCTCACTCTCGAAGGCTGGCCTCGCGATTTTTCGACTTCACGCACGCACGGCTGCTTAACGAGCGGGCGCGTCTCTCCGGCGCGTACGTCGCGTCGCGTCGCGTCGAGAGTCGCGTCGCGAAAAGCTGACTGGGAAATCATCCCATTAAAGCGCGTTTAGCCCGTCGCCGGCTCGCCCGCTCGCTCGCTCAGCCAGAAAAAAGAAACGCCGGCAAATTGCGGGAGCGTGATGCGCTTGCGGCGGCAGAGCGGGCGTAACCCCGCGCGTTACCTTTGACAATGATAATTGGAGTCGTCACGTTCTCCGCGCCGCCCGCGCGTCAATTTAGCGATTAATCGAGGAAAAATGTCCTCGGCTCGGCGCACGTACCTCGGGGGGGGGGGAACGCTCGTTGCGGCAACTATGAGGTGGTACCCTGTCCGCGGAATTAATTTCTTGGCCGATCACGCGTCGCTCATAAACGCAATGTGAAGTACGCATCGGGAACTCATCCGCGAAGTCAGCCTCTACCTTCACGCCAACGCTCGCTCGCGCGACGCATCGCCGTGAATCCCGCCACTGTAGATTAACGCTCTATCAGTTAGGTTTGCGCCCATTCGCGAGCGTTTCTTAACCCTCCTGTGGTCGCGTGGATGACCGAGTGTCCTCAATTTTAAATGGTTATTTTCAACAAAAAATCGCTTTAAGTGGTGATATTTATTTATATGCAAATAACAATCGTAAGAGATTTGGTTTAAAACGGACGAGAGTAATCGCTGACTGACGAACGCACGGGAAAAAGTTAAATAATTATTCAAGATTTGTATCTTCATATATAAACAAGAATATATAGAATCTTATGTGAGGATAAGGTTTGTTTATACGAAGGAATCCTATGGAATGATTCCCACGAGTTGCGAGAAAAAAATGTCGGACAGAGAGAACGATATTTTCAAACTAACACTGTTCTCGGTTTGAGGACATATCGTTCTTTCTGTCCAACATTGTGTACTCTCAACTCGTGAGAATGTTTCGCGAACAACAAGAATATGATATTTCTAATGGGACCGTACAGAAACACGTATGAATGACACCCGTCATTCGCTAAACCACTGCAGGGTCAACTATATCCGTTGCTTTTTCTCGAGCTCGCGCGTTCAGTACTCTCGCGTATCGCCGACTTCCGAATCGTCACACACGGTAAACCGTGCGCATTATCGGCGCGCGGTATTCGCGAAAATCGCATCGGCAATATCGTGACGCTGCCGCGACGCGGGGTTACGTCACACCGTCTCGGCACAGCTCCGCGAGGTATTCCGAGATAATCGAGCGTGCCGACGATACACTCGGGACGCGACGTTGCGTCGCAAGGAAGGAACGACGTCGTTGGCGAAACGTATCGCTTTTAGCCGCGCTTAAACTTTCGCTCTTCCTCTTTTGTCGCTTTTCCTGCCGAGTTCCTCGACGTCGTGGCCATCGGAGCGCGACGCCTCCGACGACTCCGGCCTGCGCCGGCCGTCGCTCCCGCGCGTTACTCTCGCGCGAAATGATAACGATCTGTTTATACAACATCGCTATTTTTTCTTTCCCGCATTCTCATCTAATTTCCAGTGCGCGAGACCCCGCTAAAACAAGTATCCGGTAGCTGATTATCCTCCGTAACCATAACACGCATATCATATTGAAAACTCGTTCCCCCGGGGCGAAGGAGGAAGAGAAGGCGAGCGCGCGGCGCAGGCAGGAGAAAAAGAAGCGGGCGCAGTCTCTCTCGAGAAGGGAAGGAAGAACAAGAGCAACGAGGCACGATGAAGAAGCCGATGCAGTCATGGTCCGATAAGCGAGAATCTATGCGGCGGTAAGGAGAGATAAAGCGCGAGGGAGAGGAGGGGGGGGGGAGAGAGAGAGAGACACTCTTTGCGCTTGGCTATCTCGCCGTCTAAATATAGCTCGGAAGGATTCTAAAACTGCGTTGCGTGTATCCTAGTTACCCCAAGTACCAAGAGCAGGCGCGCAACCTTGCCCCGATCGTCGTCGTCGTCGTCGGATTCAGCGGAAAATCGCCGGTCGGGTTTTACTCTCGCTATATGCGAGATTCTCGATGGTTCTAACCGCCGTCGAGTGGCAGCCGCGCGCCTCACCTGAATTATCGTCCTCCTTCCTCGATTACGCGGTGATTACGCGGAAATATCGTCGTCCGTTTTTATCTCCATCTGGCCGTCCACTTTCGCGGAAAATAAATACGCAGCTGCAGGTGTAAGCCGGCTCGGCGGCGTCGCGACGTTGCACGCTCTCGGGATACGACGTGTTCTCGCGCTCGGTAAAATTGGATTCTCAATTAAACTCTCTCTCTCTCTCTCTCTCTCGTTCCCTCCTGGCCGCGCGTCATCGACGGGCATCTTCGGTCATCGATCATGCGCGTGGAGGACTCGAATTTGATCTTTTATTTCGACGCGCTTCCTCCGCCGGGCGCGGCAAAAAGCGCGGGGAAGGAAGCTTTAACCAACGCGCTGCCACGTATTCCCCGTGTCCGGGCTATTATGGTAAGCGAGCGTCATAGTTTATTGCACCTAATAACACGCGGTAAAAAGCAGCCGGACGAGATTCGCTCGCTCCGGGAAGCTTCCTCGAGCGGTGGCCGCGCGCGCGCGCCGCGCGTATGTACGCGAGGTCGCGCATCGCGCGATCGCCGATCGATTACGCACCGCATCGCATCGCGATCCGCAATCTAATGAGCCCTCCCGATGAGGCGGGGTGTCCGCGTGAAGAGAGGCGAGGCGAGGCCGAGGTAATTATTTTATGGTGGCGAGCACCGATGGGATTAGACAGCGGCCGACTGTATAATCACAGTTATTCGGCCGATCGGCACAGCGCGCGGATCGGGGAACAGATCGAGATTACAGGCGCTGCTCCGCATCTCTCCGCGTCGGACACGCGGGCTGCGCTGCAATGTTACGAAGTGAAAACCCCGGGCGAACGTGATCCGCGCGCGCGCGCGCGCCCGTGTCGGAAGACGATCGGCACTCGTTCTACGGCTTAATAACGCGTGGCAACCTATGCGGGCTTCCACGATCGATCCGTGTTCGGTCATTACTGGCTGCTGAATTTTCGATATCGACCCGGTGTACCGGTAGCTAGCATTACCTCGGCATTGGATTACAGCCGGATGATTGCGCGGATTCGACAACCGGCAATCGATTCTTGACTGAACGTTCCCGCGAACGTGCCCGAGTCGAAAATTTAAATTCTACATTAAGTCTCTCCAAACGGAAATAAGTTCCCACATATAGCATCAAAGAAGCACTTATCGTGCTCCTTTAATGCTACCAAGGGAATTTAGTCCTTCAGAATTTAAATTTCAGTTGTACATTGAGTCTTCAAGTGAAGAAAATGACAATAACTTCCCCGTTTGTAGCAACGAAGGGGCACGATAGAAGACCCTTAATGTAGGATTAAATTAGGACTTAGAGTAGGACTAAAATTTCGACTCGGGTAATTGCATGAATTTGTTGGACGTGCGCGGAATAAGAATTGGTATTAACTGAAGACTCATGTTCTCCCACGTATAAGAGTAAGTTTTATCTCCACATAAGATTATATATATTCTTGCTTATATATGAGAATGTGAATCTTGAATTAATACTAATTCTTTTTTAGTACGCGTAAAACTTTGCATTTTAAATGATGAAACATTCTCAGAGATTTTCTATTTCCGTATTTAAATATATTCCGGTATTTCTTTGTGGCGATATTTTGCGCGTATCACATAGTAAAAAATAACTTTAAATTTAACACAAAACTTTTTATTCTGCATCTAACATGATTGTACACGTGAACGTGTGTCACGATGACAGCACACGCCAAGAGCACGAATGTGTAGAGACGCCAAGAAGATTGCTGTTTGAATCACGTCTCTACATCAATTTTTCACCGAGATACGAACGTTCGAAGTACTCGGAGTTTCGGAAAGCGGCACGCGCGATCCTTCGCCACTGAGCAGGAGCAGCGCAAGGTCCTTCGCCTAGGATATTGTAGCGCATCCACGCTGCGGATTTCACACTTCCCGAGGCGCATTCGACTAAAAAGGAGTGGCGCGTAACAATGTAACGGGTCGAGGTAATTATTCGAGAAATCGTATCTCCTCAATATCTCCTCGTAGAAAAATCGTAGCGATTTGCAACAAGTTGTATTTTAAAGTTTACACCGTCCCGCTTCCTACGGGGTAATGATCATCTCTCTATATCATCGACAAATTTTCGCGCTATATCGAAACACCTCTTCTGACGTTGAAGATGCATACACGATTGATAAAAGCGTAATTTACAATAGAAACGCAAATAAGTCACGCTTTGATGATGATAATAATAACTTCGATTATGATTCCAGCGAACCGAGAAAATGAAGCGTATCAGACACCAAGCATTCATAGCGGACAATGTAATTCTCTGTTTGTGTGATAATATAAGAATGAGTTGCAATTTAATTTCTACAGGCCGTTGCAAATTAGGTTGTCATCATATGCTGCGAGTGTAGAGATGTATAAAAACTCGTCTGGCTCATTGTTCCGGGACGGGAGTGTTTTCGGCTGTGATGGCATTTGCCTCATTTAGATCGCGTTGTTAGCATCGCCGTAAAAGGATCGCTGCCAAACATTACGGCCGCGTGAGTGGGCACTTAATTATTTGCCGGTAATGACCTGCAATTAGATGACGCGATTTTCGGCCGATGATTGACAGCCGCAGATCGACCGAGTATTCGTCTATCTTATATGGAAACGAAATCTCCTCGCGTTGCAACAGCGCGATACCCGCGGCGGTCGGGACCGGCGGCGCATTAGCGCCGTAAATGAATCATAAGTTTAACTTACCGGCGAGAGCTTCGGGGACTAAGTGATACTTTCGGCGCGCGCGTAAAAATTTCCGCCGGGGTTAAAAGGAAATTTAGGGGGCATTAACGGAGGGGGGGTAACGGCGCCTTGTTTGTCCGCCGGCTGTTTCGTCGCTAATCGCGAGTAATTACGAGGCTCGCCCAAGGTGAGTAGCTTCGCGCGGAGCGCGCGCGCGCGCGCAAAAAGCGCCGCTTTTTCGTCGCTGGCGTCGCGACTGGCGGAGGGGCCTTCACTCACCGGCTCCTTATAAACCTCCTCCCCGATTTTAAATAACGCGCTGAGTGATTTACAATACGGTGCACGCCGTATGTTAGAGCCGGGCCGAACCGCGCCGCGTCGAACCGTATCGTTCAGATACCGCTAATGTTATATTTAGAAGGAACTTACGGCCACACAAGACTGTCATCGAGCGAGCGTATTCGTAACACCGGGGATAAATTTGCGTTAAAACCGCGAGAGTTATCGCGTTTCACACGCGTTGGTGGTCGTGTCTCGATGCTACCGTTAACTCACGTTAACAAGGATGCGCGCGCTGTCGCACGTGCCGCTAGTTCTTTATGCCTTTATCTTAGGAAGCTGTTTATCTCAGTTTACTTTTCGATTCTTCGGTTTCCGACCAGGACCTGTAAATCCGGATGGATATTGTAAATATTTATACACCGAAACCCTCGATAAAAATTATCAGACTTCCTGTTGAAACTACGGAAGATTCGTATGTCTAATTGTCCAGCTTTTGTGGAAATTCAAGACTAAAAATCTTCCAAGAAGATTGTAATATTCTCGTTTATACATAAGAATATTTATTTCTGGCGTAGAACGAATTTTTTGCGCGCGCAAGAGCGCGCGGCATCTCCTCTCGCCGGCGTCTCTCCGGGAATGATCGAGATGCGAACGGTTTGTAATTAGAATACGGCGGTCGCCGTATTCTTAAGCGGCGCACAATGGGTTCACTCGTTAGCCTTATCGGCGTAACGGTACGGCGGATAGGTTTTCGCGGCCTCGACTCGTACTTGCGTTCTTTCGCGATAACGAAACGTCGTTGTTCCGCGTTCGCCATTCGTCGCCAATTACCCCCGAGTCGGTAAATCACCCGCCGACACTCGCTATTTGTCAGCGCGCCGCGCGGCTATTCCGGATAGCCGGTTTCCGCGCGCGGCCACGAGAGGAACGATAATCACTTATTTCGACGTGTCAACAGGTTGATAATTAATCGCTCGACTGGCCGCGGGGAAACGATCGATGATACACGACGACATCGTGCGAATCGCCGGCGCGATTTCGAGAAAACGCTCCTCCCGATCGATCTCGCGGAGACCGACGCGATCCCGAGAGACGCGCGCGTTTGTTACACCCGGTGTCGTCGCGGCCTGTTAATGCGCTCGAGAACACGACGAGAAAAATATTATCTTGCGCGCCTCGAGAGCTCGATAAAGAGAGAGAGAGAGAACGAAAAACGAGGAGAGAGAGAAAAAATAGCTCGGCGAGATCGCATAAATCACGTCGCCGTGGCGACGGAGCTAACAACGTTGCGGATGCAATTATTACAGTATATCGACGCGCCAAAAATCGAAACAGGTTTCCGCGACGGCGCGGCGCTTCATCACGCACGCCCGCGTGCGTTTTCTTCGGGAATGCATTCACCGGGCCGGCTGAGAGAGAGAGAGAGAGAGGCCGGGACAATCTGCCGTCCGAGGCGACGACAACGAGCAGGCGAAAAATGAAGGAAAAAAGAAGAAAGGCGAAGCGCGCCTCTCTCTCTCTCTCGGGGTGCCTGATGCCTCTCGTAAAGGGGCGTCCCCGTCTCGGAACGGACGATACAATTACACGCTATACATAGAACTGCATGCGGGGCATAAGTAACATGATTAATGGACGATAACGCAATTACGCCATGATACGCCTCGCGTGTACCGCTCTCTCTCCCTCTCTCCCTGCCGCTCTTCTCGCAAAGTGCGTTTCGCTCGGGGTCCGCCCGTGCACGCTCGTTTTCCGCGCGGCCTCTCCTCGCGCAAAACGTCCACCCTTATACATCATCCACTTTCGTTCCGCTTGTCCTGCACCTTCACCCGTTCCCTGCCCCGTCCACCCCGTCCCACCCTTAATCGTCGCGTTTAGTCTTTCGCGTTCGCCGAACGCGTCGTCGCGCGGAGGATCGAAAAGAACGCGTTAGACACGGCCGGTCCGGCGGATTCGATCTTGCCTCTCGTCGAAGCGCCAAGAATTCCAAGTTGAAACGAGGGCTTAACGAAAGGACGATACGGGACGATGTCGCAACAGTCAGCGGAGACGCTTTCATCCGGGGGCAGCCCGCGGAGGAACGCGACACGCCGTGCAGAAGCGCACGGAGCGCCGATTCTGGAAGGTGATTCGCGATGAACCGGCTGGATTATTTATAACCGTTGCGTCGTTCCCGCAGATGCGAGTAAAAGCGTTGTGAGATAAGGTAGATTAGAGATTATCGCATTAATGTATCAAGACTCGCCGGGAACTCGAGGAGGATGACGCGGCCGACGACGATGACTCATGCAAATGTGTATTCCCCGCGCGCGGATTCCGGATCCGGTTTTCTTTTCGTGTTAATGAATTCGCGATCGCGCCGCTCGATTACAGCAGGGACAGCGCGCGCGTTCGGACGGTAAATTGTTAAAAGGAAAAGTCCTTTCGCGAGCGAGCGAGGGGAACGCGCGGACTCGGCTGCGAGCTCATCAAAGGCCGCGCTCTTGCGAATGTGTCGCGTCCCTGGAAACGTCGATGCTCCGGACGTTTCGAATAACGGGAGCCCCGCTCGGCGATCGTTGTTTCATTTCAGCGGCACGCTGTGCCTCGCCTTGGGCGCTTCTCTTCCCTTCCTTTGTCGTTGGCGTTCTCGTTGTTTCGGAACTCCACGAGGCGATTAACGACCGGTAAACCCGATCGGCCGGTCGATCGACGTTGACCTTCGGTGTGATTATCGATAGGTTCCCTCGCAATTCTGGGTTATTCATCGGACGGGAATTCGTGGAAACGATCGAAATAGACGATCGAGGCGAAGTCTGACCACCGAGACAGGTGGATCAATTTGTTTTCGAGATTAGGGGCTGCGAAGCAAACGTGGATCTGCGACCTTTGTTCGAGAGATCGTTCTCTTCTCTCAAGATTACCTTCGGTGGAACACGTGAAGCGCTTCGCTCGAGAGATATATTGAGTTAAAAGTTCCAACAGAAGACGGACTCGGGTTTGCTTTGTAAGATGGATTTAAGTCGCCGCTTTCCCCCGTTTCTTTCCCTCATCCACAGTAATGTGAAAATTCGATTTGCAGCGTTTGCAGACGACCATCCTATCTCCGCGCTACTTTCCCATGCAATTAACGCGTTATGAGGCGCGCGCACCGCCTCCTCGAACGGCGGTTCGCGAATTTCATTGCTCCGAGCCGTCGCTTTATCTCCGAACCGTGGAACCGGATAAAACGGACGAAGCGGAAGCGCTTGGGTAAAGAGAAGAGGTCTCGTCTTAACAGTTATGACAAAACTGTCGATTAGCAAAACCCACTGGCGACAAGCGAACGGCCAGGTCGTAAAAAGGTGTGGACGAACGGGAAAACGTATTCTGTTATTTGCAATATACATACAGACGCGGAAGGTTGATTGAGTTCAAAGATGCGAAGGGAGAGGAATAGAATGAGAAAGAGATAGAGAGCCAGAGGAAGAAAGAGAGAAAGAGAGAGAGAGAGAGAGAGAGAGGTCGTGGTTCCTGCTGCGATAACGAAATAACCCGAATGACCGAAGACACGTAGACTCGTTAACCCTCGTGCTCGACGAACGGTAACGACGATGCAACTTCGACGTTAGCTTCGCTAATAATTCTGACGCCCAATGACGATCGAATGCACGGACGAAGATCAAGTTAATGACTGGATTCATCATCGGCGATAGTCGCCGTTCAGCGACTTGTCAGCTCCGGACGTGGTCAAGAGGTCCCGGCGGGATTACACTCGCCGGCCGGACCGAGCGCGCATTGATTCCGATTCTATCTCGCGTGTGTGATCAAGCTCGTCTCTAGGAAACGCGACGTGAGAGGTTCACCTCGTCTCTTCCGGCGAGGAGGAATTTTGCAGCCGCGGAACCTCCGGAGCCGATTTCGGCGGAAAGTCGACCGGCGACCCCGCTGTTCCGAAAAAATCCCCGAAATGATCGGTTTCGCTTCCACGTGAGAAACACGATGAACAGTTTCCTGGACGCGAGGATCGCGCCTACTTGCCGAAGCGTGACCGTCGTGTTCATCGACGCGTCGTAGCACGTCGACGTACACCTTTCCCCGGCGCGTGGACTATTTCGATCGATACTCGAGTATTCCCCCGGGGACGACTTCTGGAAGTCCGGGCTGTGGGATCGCGTTGTTCCTGGCGAATCGCCAGGAATCAGAGAGAAGGCGCCTACTTTCCGTCGCTCGCGATCGCGAGTCGTTTCTCGAATAACAATGGAACACCTTCTCCGCTCGGTGGGCGCGCGATCGTCGCTGGAACGAAGGAACGAATGAATCCGGCGGGTGTTCGTCAAAGTGAATTTTCCATCGTATGAAGTCCCGCCGGCCATAAGTCTCTAACTTATCGGCTCCGAAAAGCTGGATTTCGCGGACGACGAATCGCGAACCCGGCAGATTTTACGAGTCTCGAGACTCGTTTCGAGGAGTTCGTTGATAAACGGCGCGATGCACGCCGGCGGGATACAAGGCGAGAGGAACGCGCGCTCGGCTATGAACTCAGCATGACGCTGCGCCGGCGGATTTGCGACAACAGGAATTTTCATCGTGTCGTTAAGGAAAGGAATTTATCACGGAAAATCTACGCGAGCCCGGGCGCTCGCGGGCGCGCGGTGTTATAACGGGACACGTATTTAAGCCTCCATTCACAGGGAGTCCTTGCAACGGAATTGGTCGGCGGCGTCGCGCCGAGCGCGGGGTTTAACCTCGGCGCCATTAGATTCCATTAAATTTCTTTGTCCTTCCCGGAACGCTCGCGCGCGGGTCGCCACTATATGCTACCCGGCACCGGTCGCTCGCTAATGTAATTAGGCGGATCGTTCGTTATTGCCTTATACGAGCGTGCACGGCGATTTGCGTTCTCGTTGGAATCGCGATTCCCTGTCGTCCGGACGTTAACGCGATTTTAACACCTCCGTAACGGGACGCGTCTTATGGGAATATCGGCGCGTCGCCGCGGGAAATTCCGCCTCGCCGTACTCATGCCTGTGAATCTCTATCTCTCTCTCTCTCTCTCTCTCCCTTTCCCTCTTTCTTTTCCTCTTTCTCTCCATTATTTTCGCGAATCCCGGCGAATCGAAAGCATTCAAAGCAACGGTCCAAAGTCTTCGAACCCGCCGGTCTCTCCCTGCCGGTCATCCCCGACGAGCGATCGTTCTCGTCGGCACACGTGCATTCAACGTTACCCCGGACAAAAGCCAATCGAACGCGATTGATTCCGGACTCGGTGCACCGTGTGTCGACGCTTCATCAGCTCCGGTAACGGGACGCGCTTCTTAATACTCACGGACGGGAGAGAAGGTAGGTTCCCCTGGTATCGCGAAAAAAAAAAGCGTCGGCTCTGCCGAGACTTTAACCTCGAAGCCATAACCATTAGGTTCCATTAAATTCCTCCGATCCTCTTGGAACACGCATGCACTACCGTAGTTAGAAGTTTCCCCTGGTACTGGCGGCGGGTCGGCGGCATTCCATTGCCGTACATTGAGCACACGTCTCGGGACGCCGCGGCGACCCGCTCTCGGACGAGCTCTCTCCGCGCGGCCAGTTTATGGAATCGCGCGCGTAAACGCTCCGCGTAATCCATTGCGATCCGCGGTACCAATTAAGCTCGCCGTATTCCCCCCCGATAACAATGAGCCTCGTTCCAATTAGCAGGGGAGAACGATTTCCGTGGGGGTCCGATACGCCGCAGCATCATTGCAGCCGGTACGCTCGTCCGCGATGCCGCTGGATTTATGCGCTCTCTCTCGCGAGCTCCTTTTAGATTACGGCTCTGCCCGCTATGGAGATGGACAAGGAAAGTCCCGGGTTTAACCGGGATTAACGCTAATCGACGGTGCGCCGGTGTGCGCGTGCACACGCACGCAGCGGAAAGCGACTGCACTGTCTTTAGCATCTTCAGAGTCTCACTCTCTCGACCTTGCTGGAAACATTTTCACGCATGAAAGTCCCCTTTGTTTCCCACCGCGATTGTATCCTCAAAGTGCGAACTTTAATATTTTTAATCATGTACAGTAAAAAGAAACAGTTTGTGCTTGTGCTTAAAATTGATTCTTGTTGAAAATCTCTGCGTGAAATTTTTAACATATCTGTGTGTTAATTCAACATATTCGGCTTATCTCAATATTTTGTGTTCAGATGATATTCAGCATGTTTAAGTGTTAAAATAACACGTTTTATATTTCAATGTGTTAATATATTATGAGTATTTAATTTTGTGTTAATTGCTGACACAATTCCTGTTACTTTTCAACATATTCACCTTGTGTTAAATTTAACACAAAATTATTTCGCAACCCGGTAAATTGAATCGTAACTATTTCAATACACGGAATAAGGAGTAAAAAGGGAGGCAATTAAAAAATATAAATAAATAAATAAATAAATAAATATCTGCCATATATATATATTATAGAAAATATATTAAATATATTAAATTATATATATATATATATATGGCAAATATCTGGGCGATCATATTTTCGACGAGTAATTTTCAATTTTAACAATTTTTCACATTTGTGCGTCAATTCTTCCTCTCTCGAGATCGAAGACGAATTTCAAAAATTCCAGTTCGGCCATACAATATAACGATCACATACACGTAATATTGATGTTATTAACACGTTGACTGGCAACTACGAGATATCTCGTAGGTTGTTTACTTGGCCAGGACGGCAACTACGAGTTATCTCGTCGCTTCATTACTTGATTAAATCAAATTGGCTTCTTAGACCAGAATCGTGAAAAGTTCCGTGGCAGTCAACGTGTTAAATATGGGCGCGTCGAAGTACCGCGTAGGATTCGCGGTCGCCGCCGGTGATTCGATAATCGACACCTTGCGGCCGTTCTTAATCACGTCGGGCAAACGCATCGCCTACCTATCTCTCATCGGCTGCGGCCGCTCGCAAATTACTAGCGCCGGGTCGCCGCGTGAATTCTTCACTACCCTCTCGGCCGACGAACGCCGCCAAGCGCGTTCCGACGACGAGGAAGCGTCGAACGAGTTTGCGTAGGTGCGAAACACGCAACGCTTGAGCCAGTTATGCGGCGCGCAATAGTTCGCCACGGACGGTAAAATAAGGGGACAAGGATCGCGCGAGCGGGGTTTACTTTACGGGAAACGCGGGGATGTACTGGCGGCGCGAATGTTCGCAGGACGAGGACAACGACGAGATCGTGCTAGCGCTCGCTTCCGTGATCACCGATCCCGAATGTTGCTCCGTCCATCTTGGTCTCTCGTATTTCGCGATATAATTGAGAAACAGCGGCGAGAGAAGAGAGAGTTCCCGTCCTACACGCCGTCCGGCGCTTCTCGCACCACCGACAATGTTACATCGAGGCATGAGTCCCAACACGCGGAATGACTATTCATCGCGACGGTCTTCACGACGCGACGAGAGCAAGAGAGAAAGAGAGATAGGTGTGTCTTTTGCTTTGACTTCGTAGCAGCATAGATTTTCTTTCATCCGAGAAATATATCACACGGCTGGGATCCGTCGGAGCGGCCGCGTCGTGTACGCATCGTAGACGCGAAGTTGCGCTCGACACGCGCTCCATTGTCGTCGTCATTGATCACGACACTGGTTCTACAAGTCCGTTGGATCGCGCGACGTGCAACTTCATCCGCCGTTTCAGATGGTCCTCGATAAGTCCCGTCGTCCGTCGCGAGGCAATCTACGGGCCCCGTTATCAAGCCGCGCGCGATTCCGAATGCTTTCAATAACCGCGCGCGAGGTCAAGTAGAATCGACCGGTCATAACATTTCAATATCTTTACTTCAATGCCCGCTCGTCCCGTTCCATCGCAATGTATCTTCCATCGTTACGTTCCAGCCGCGTGACAGAAATACCAACACCGCGGATACGGCGGAAGAGATATCTGTGCTCGTGTGAACGAGAGACGTTTCCTATGAATTTCGCCCCGGCGAGCTCAACCGCGTCCTTCCTTTTGCTCGTCTCCTTTTTAAACGTCGATTCGCCTAACGAAAGCAAACACCAATACCGACTTCTTTTTCACGCGACGAGAACGAACGGACGATTTTCAAGTTGCAATCGACGTATAGAATACCCGAGTGAACCGCTCTCGGGTACCCCACACGTGTTCGGACTGACGTCCCGATTCGTATTGTCAGATAACGTCTCGGGTGACGGATGATTCGACGGAGGAGACGTCCGTGAAAAAAAGGGAAGCCCCAAGTTTCACATAACTATCAAAATCCCCGTTTCCTGCCATAAAGGCCGGGAGGGAGAAACGTTTGTTTTTGCGGGCCCCGGACCCTTCGCAACGACGAAAGTACCGACGGTTTCCGCGTGGTGGGTGGCTCCTCTCGGTGACTTCAACAGACCTTGACTTCGTGTGTCGCGCCGCTGCGAGAGTTTACGAGCCTTCGCCAGCCCGTCAAAGGCGGTAACACGACACTGATTACTATTTCACGAACTAAACTACACGAGACCACCGCACCGGCATTCACCAGGCCCCACGTGACTCCTCTGCACGAACCCTTTTTCTTGGATCCTCGTATCATTCTCCCATCGTCTACGACCCTCCGTCAGCGCCGAATAAAACAAGATGTCCAGCGAGAGAGAGAGAGAGAGAGAGCGGCCATGAAAAGAGTCGGGAATTCTCGGGAGCGACGCGCTCTCGTCCGGCGGCGGTGTTTTTAATTTATAGGGACTCCGCGCGTATCGAGGGAAACTAATCGTTATCTTGGAGAACCGCGGCTACTGTCGTACGCTTATAATCAAATTAAGCACGCATGATAGATGGATGAGTACTGTTTTTTGTTTTTCCTTTCGTCGTCAGATTCGAATCGGAAGAAGAAACGAGCTAATCGTAACTCGCTAATCTCGCCCGCCGATATCTGTGCGGAGAAGCGAGAGCGGCGAGACGAAGTTGGAATTTACATGAGAAATAACGAGAGGTCAGAGTGGCGCTTTTTGCCGGATCAAAGATGAATTTCGTGACGCGTAAGCATGATTTAATGTTCTAAAAGGACGCCGTCGCCGCCGTCGTCGTCGTTGCTGCCGTTAGCACAGCTGAGATTCGACGCGACGGTATAATCTCGAGCTAAATAGATTTTTAATGCCTCGCGGTGAACCCGCCGATTCTAATTGCGGCGCGCAACCGACACGGGCGCGAAACGAGGAAGCGAGCTGCCCGATTCTCGTCAACGATTTCGGGTCATTAACCCGCGGCTCACCGGCAGAGAGCCGGGGATTAAGAAATACCATATAATTCTTTGAAAAGGACTACCATCGCGGTAATCACCATTCCTCGTGCCTGCGCACATCACCCAGAACTGCAACCGGGGAGGTGGTTGACCCGCCGCTGCGCTCCGCGCGCGATTCTCCGCACGCTCGTCGAGAGAGAGAGAGAGAGAGAGAGAAGGAGAAGGAAGAGGGAGAAAAGAAAGAAAGAGAGAGAGAGAGAGAGAGAGCAGGAGAAGGGGGAGACGTGCGTGGAAGAGTGACGTTCCCTCTAATTTTTTGAGAGAGTGGCGCACAGGAGATGTCATTTACGGGAAGTAAATCCTCGAACACTGACGCGTACGCGCGGAGGAGAGTTGCACGCGCGCTCGCGCGCCTGATGTCCGCTATATTTTGAGATGCATGCGCGGTTAATGTCCCCCATTAACTCGCAGTCAATATCGCCGGCAAGTGAATTAAATGCGCTTTTTATTCGCACGGATGACGTCCTCCCAATTACCCGGATGAATATTTACGCTCTCGGCTGTTTCACATGTAAATTACTTTTCTCTCGCGCGCACACACGCACGTAGGTATGTTCACCTGCACGCACCGAATACGCACACACACACACACACACACACGGGCCTTGAATCGCGCCGCCGAATCGAACTCATCGCCCGCGCGCGCGAGCCGCTGTGCCCGTAACTCATGTTACGAAACTTGTCTTTATCGTGTTAGAGGAACGCTTCGAAACGGTTAACCTTCCGTGTGCTGGCCATGTTACCGCGTAGCGTAATATCGAAACACGGGGTTCGTGCGACTCACTAAGTCGGTTAGCGTGGCGCGACACGCAAGCATGCAACGTGCAGCGAAGTTTCGATCCGTCTAATTCCAGCCAGACACGAAGTATCCGCCGCGGCGGGTCGAAGACACGAGGGACGACGACGGAATGCGATGATCCTCGCTCGTTCATCCCGAATCGGTAACACAACTTCCCATCCTGTATAAGGATATCCCTCGTTTCCCCCGTGCGGTATGACCGACCCGCGAGGGAATTAAATTCTCATTATACCGTACCGAGTTGTGTTTCTTATCGGCGAATCCGCGGTTCACCCGCGGGGTACGCGATGCGCGCGTACTCTCCGCGATCTTCATCAACGGCGTTTTGCGTGTACGCGCACGGAACACTTGATTATCCCGCTTAATATCATTTTCGCGCCATCTCCGCATGTGTGTGTGTGTGTGTGTGCGCGCGACCCTGCGGAAATCTCGACGTTAGATTCGGAGTTCGCTCGTACGTTCGTCAAGGTCTCGCGACAACGGCAGCCCTGGCCGCCGCGGTGTAACTGTTGTTTCAAGACTCCCAACATTATCCGCGGCCGCGCGCAACGATGACTTCAGGGAAGAACTGTTCCGGCACGGAGAGAACGAAAGCGAGAGAGGGAGAAGGAGAGAGAGAGAGAGAGAGAGAAAAATACATTGTCTCCCGGATAACGTTTCGTCGCGTGTAGCCATTGTCCTATTAAGATATTACTTGTACGTACATGCTCATGGACGAACGAGCGTCTTCCGGCACCTCGGAAGGCAGAGGCCTTCCTCCCGTCAAACGTTCCGTACAAAACGTTCGTTGCCCTTCGCGCGGGAGAGCAGCTACGTGGGAGACGGATCAACGGCGACGAGGGGGTTCCACGTCGCCATCAACAATCGGTATTTATTGGCGGAACGTCGACGGCGCGCACGGTGACGTTTCCCACACATCCATTTCAGAATTTATCTCGTCGCTTTCGCCCGCTGAAATTGGTTCCGAGTAGCGGCCCCGCGTGTCCCATCCTAGATGGGCCCACCGGTAAGAACGCGCGGGCTGTAAGTCGGGGAAAAAGTGTCCACGTTCGCACTACGAACGTAACTTCTTCCTGCGAGCGAACAAACGAACGTAACGAGGAAACGTCGCCGTTACAGTGCGTCTCTTTGACACGGCCGACGCGCGTTGGTCCGTCTCTAATTCGAAAGCGTTTCAGTGTCCATATTTAGGGACCTCTCTCTCTCGCCGATTGTCGTTCCGCACAGCAAGACTCGCGTCTATTACTTCGTCCCTGACGTCATAATTCAAAACCTGGATATCGTGCCTTCGACATTGTTACGATCGTTTCGCCGGGCAACGTTGAAAAGCGTCACGAATTTATGAACCGTAAACATGACCGTAACACCGTTTCCGATGTGAGCGCTACGCAATGAGCAATCGAGTCGTGAAACCAAAGCCGATAATTAACGGATGCTGTAATCAAGCGACGTCCTTGACTACCACGCCGAGCACGACGATCACCATCATCAGCGTCGTAGTAGTCGTAGTCGTCGATGATCGGAGCCCAAAGAAATCGGCGGAAGGTCTAATAAATTCGCCGGCGATTCACCGGCGATTATCGAGAAGCGATTGGAGGCGCGATTCCCGTCCGTTCGCGTCCGCGTCATTGGATAGAAAGTACCGGTCCGCCGCTTCGACGGAGTTGATTGATCGTAATCGTTGTAAACACAAGACACGAGTCTCGGGGATTACGTCAGCGGCAGCAACCGGCGATAACGATCGCCGTAAGTAATTCCATAGCGTCATCGTGGCCGAGAGTGAGGGTATAATGTCACTCTGTAAGGCAGTTTCCCTTTGACCTTAGCTGAGGGCTGGAAGCTTGTTCGCGATCGCGAAAATTCCCGACGATCTGAACGAACGACGGATAACGATCATCGCGCCGACGAGAGTAACCGGCCGCGAATAATTCTCGGGACAGAAGTATTCGATTTCCTCCTATCTGGGAATCAGGAACCGGCAACGACGTCCGTGCTGAAAGCTCCATGGAATTCCCGTTCGAGGAGCTGAGCATTAGCTCATAGTGGGATCAGAGATCGTTAAGGAAGTCGATACGCGCGAGACAGCGGCGCCCCGAAGTCGTTAAACTGGCACGAATCGCCGCGCGGATATTCCTGCGCCGAAAAAGGTGAATTCCTCGTTAATTATGTGTCTTACGATCCTTCGCTGAATATCGCTGGCATTCTTCCCTCATGATCCCATCGCTTCTCCTTCTTTCCTTCTCTCTTCCTTTCTTCCTCCGTAGCCGTTCCGTAACACGCCGCAATTTCGCCGATATCTCGCTCCGAAGCTAATAAAATGTAAGCCCGCCGGACATTTATTGAACGGTAATGTGAACGTCTGTGAAATTACATATTTGCGCATTACCCGGGGGAATCATCAAAGTGTTGCGGGCTCGGAGATTAGAGACGCGACGGACAGGCTGACGGACAGCGTATCAAGATTTCACCGGAACTCAACTCTGATCTCGATCGCGACCCCGACGCGCGGTCTCATTACGTCGACCTACGCAATATCGCGTTAAAACGTTGCGTGATAACGGCCCTCTCTAATCGCGAGGGGAGCTCTAATCAAGGCATACCTGTCGCGATAGCAGACGGCGGCGGGATTCGATCCGTTACTCCCGTGGCTGACGAGCAAATTTACGACGAGGATCCTTCCGTCCCGGGATAGGCGACCGGCAATATATCATATTCCAAGATTCATTATCTCCGGATAATGCGCCTCGGCTACGCGTACGTACACGCGCCCGTGGTACATATATATCCTGGAATCCACCCCGCCGCTAATACCCTTTATTATACGGACGATCCCTTTTCCATGCCGCTCAAGATACCAATTAGCGCGCGTCAATGTTGCACGACGACGACGCGTACGTCCGAGAGAGCAGAGCTCGGAAGCGTCTCGTAAGACGATCGTCTCTCTCTTCCAGGACGCCTCTCCTCCGGAGGCAACCGCGTCCTTGCCCGAGGCTGCGCGTGTATTTATAGGCGATGATATCCTAGACTCCTCTCCTGTCTCCCCCGTTCCTTCTTTTTTCATCGTCGAGTTGCCGCTGCCGCGTCGTCGACGTCTTCCCACCGGCACCTCTCCTCCTCCTCTTCTTCTTCTTCGTTTCTCATCTTTTCCCACCTGCTATCATCCCGTGAATCACCGTGCTATCGGCTGTGGCGCCCGTCGTCCTGTTCGCCAAGGTGTTCCCATCATGCGAACGTGTCAGTTTCATTCACATGCCCCGGGAAAAAGCCGACGGCTGCGCGGAGGCCCAGGTGCGTCGGGAGGGCAGCGGCGGGGAGAGACAGGGGCTTCTTTGATCGCTAATAGATTATATTGTAGAACCCGGGCGATACTTTCGCCCGTTAATACGTTGGGCAAGACTTCGATCTCAGCAGGAGGAGGAGGACGATTCTGGTTCGGGGAACGGAAGCTCATATGCGCGATTTGAGCGAGCGTTTTTCTTCCTCGACTCGCCTGGGAACCGTCGCTCTTCTGTTCTTTTCTTTTCCACGACCACGGTGTAATCGATAAACAGCTCGATCGCGGCGGGAGAGAGGGAGAGAGAAAAGGAGAAGTTGCAAAGCTTCGTTGCAGGATGCCCGTAATGGAGCGGCGGTCGCGTCGCTTCTCGTTAGCCGTCGCTCGCGTTGAGGAAATCTGTCACAAAGAGGATTACTTCCGCGAACGTTCCCCGCCCGCGGGCTCCTTCGAGCGACTCGTCAATGGCGCGGGACGAAATCCTCCGCGGGCACTCGAGGCACGAGTGCGTTTCCCGTTCGCTCCCAGAAAACAAAGTTCCCAATTAGTCGCGAGTGCCATTACCGGGCGACGACGCCCGGAGAGAGCGAGTGAGAGATGGCCGGTCGTTTTCCTGGCGAGATAACCGGCCGAGTTGAACGACACACGACGCACCGGATGTCGTCCCACCTCGGCCGCTTTGTTTCCTCCCGCACGAGAGGCGTGAGTTCGCCCGACCGAGGGAAAAGACACCGCGGGACATTGTCTGCCGCGAGAGCAATGTCAAGGTCTGCCGGCGGGGCATTATTGGGCTGTTCGCGCGTAAATCCCGACGGCAAAACGCGGACCGGGCTGGAATCGCCGCTGGTAGCGCGCGATTACGAACCATCCCCCGACGGTTGAATATAAATTTCTTCATTCGGTCCTCACGGAGCGGTCGCGCCTTGCTTCATCCTCATTCACCCACTCTCACCGAAGAATCCGTTCACGCTCGAGTTCGCCGCGTCACCCGATTACGTCCCGTTGCACAGACGTGCGCAAATTATTAGACTGAAACTAGTGTTTTCATTAGTCCGTGTAACATTGTACGATATTTTCCATTGGAATATGCTTTTGTTTAGAACATGTTTGGTTTAGAATTTGATAGTTCTCGAAGGAAGTTCTATTCACGCGGGATCCTTTCGGAATTTTTCTCGCAAATTATTCCTACTGGCAGCACTATTTGGCGGTAGAGGGTTAATAATGTTTATCTTTCATACGATCATTGTAAGATAATACGAAGTAAAATATTTAAAAAATGAGTAAATAAAGATACATTTGGGAAACGTAATTTTTAATTTTTTTACACTATCAAGTCCAACAATTGGCATGTCTGTCTGTGATGTACGGCGATAGGAGCGGGCGACGTAATTTTCTGAGCCACATTTGCGCGCCAGGACCCGCGCCATTATCGCGAAAGAAGAGGGACAATCCGCGCGATCCGAAGACGAAGTTTGGCGATGCTCGTACTGCGGAACGTTCCACCTCGCTGGGCGCACTTACGCGGCCGCGGCGATGCGTTGCAGCGAGCCGGCCACGTATGACATTTTTACGGCAGGACGTTTTTACAGTATCGCCTTATAACATATCCTCCCTAACTTACGCACGCGCTCAGGAAACATGCTTTTGACGCGCTGATTTTGCATGAGTCGTCCGTAGCGAAAGGTTTGACAAGCGGCAATCTCTTCGCGGCGCGAAGGCAATTAAAGTGTAATCTTCGGGTTCGTTCCCTCGGCGACGTGGCCGAGGAGCGCACGACGACGAGGACGGCAGGAGAAAGAATTCCGCGCTGTTAACCGGGAACGAGGAGAGACCGGGGAACGAACGCGCGTCGCGGATGTTACGGGACGGAGGGTTGGAGGATGACGCGGTCGGCCGGTGCGATCGTCCCTTTCAAAACGGAAATACCGAGTGACATCACGAACCGGTCACAACGTGCGCGCTGCTGCTGCGATTGTGGGATGCGAAGCGGCGCGATGCAAACACGCCGAGTTCCGACGTCAAGATTCGTCGTCGTACGACGCGCCGGTGTCGTAGCGGCGAGACCGGGCGATGCGATTGCGATCTCGCCGAGCGGCGCTTCTTTTCTTCCTCCTCCTCCTCTCCGTCCTCCTCGTCGCCGCGCCGGCAGGATAACTAAACGTGAGAAGGATCCTCCTGTCGCCGAGGTGCACGAGAGCGTTCGCGGGGCTCGCGCTCGAGAATCGAAGCCGCCCGAGGTTGGCACCTCGGGAGGAACGGAGACAACGCGGACACAATCAGCGGCCGCGGCACAACGAAAGCGTCCCGCTGCGAGGCGAAATTTCAAGAGCCGTTACACGCCG
Source organism: Dinoponera quadriceps (assembly GCF_001313825.1). Lineage (NCBI taxonomy): Eukaryota > Metazoa > Arthropoda > Insecta > Hymenoptera > Formicidae > Dinoponera > Dinoponera quadriceps. The sequence continues at coordinate 1,934,814 of NW_014554899.1, read as the reverse complement.
TGTAACACCGCGATCCATTAGATACGACGTGGATGAAGTTTGCGAACGAGCGGCCAGAGGAAGCGGAAGATGAAGACGACGCACGGACTCGCGAGCGATCTTGACGTCTCGACACCTCGCTGCGCGAATTCCGATTTCCCGAGCTGAAATTTTACTCCTGCGTTCGGTCTATTTCGTTCTACATTATACCGGTTCGTATTCCGATTGGCTGTATGCCGTCAGAGGCGAGAAATGATGCGCGCTAAATTTCTTACGAAATATGGCTTTATATTTTAGTTTTACCCGAAAAACATAATAACTTCATAAAGCTGAAACGTACGTAAAATATACGGCAAGTTGAGATGTCCGTCCGATATTTCACGTAGAATAGCAAAATTTTGCCGCATATTTTCTAGATTTCAACATTACGAAACTATTATCTATTTTTCGGGAAAACTGAAGAAAGCCATAATGCCGTGAGAAATTTCATGCATATAATTTCTTGCCTCTGACGTCATACAATCAATACGGCTGCCGAAGGTAACTGAGCCTAATTTCGAATATTCCCTACAAATGCATCACGTAGAACCAGTAGCCATTCTAGAGGCGCTCAACAAGCCTTTCCTTAAGTGTCAATATGGAGAAAACAGAAATAACTTAATACTTGCAGAATCGATAGGAGATTTAACGAAGACTTAATGTAGAACCAAGTAGACTTAATGTGAAACTAAAATTTCGACTCGCGCAAGTCGCTTCCGTGAAGAAACGCTGTTGCCTCTCGGCGATCCTTTCCCTTCCATCGCAGACACGCGCACAATAAACAGGAATGGAAGAAACCGAGTGAAATTATCCTCCACTAGCCATTTCCATCGGGATTTTCGCAATCGGAGCCGGCCGGCCGCGCGACGATATAATCGTCCGTAATTATCGGCCGGTTTAACATAACGTGTCTTGAGAAAAACAGCATCGCGCTAATAATCATCGTCCGCGGGGAAATAAAACTGTTCCGCCTGTATCTCGGAGCTCGATTTTCATTAGCCTCTAAACACTGCAATTTATTTTCATTATGTCGTTCAACGAGCTATATAATGCGTGATACGCACAACACGCGATAGATTCAACACCACGAGGATGCGATCGCGATTCCCACCCAGCTTTCGAGGAGTCGTCAATATCATTTCGCAACGAGTCGCGTGTACTCGTCTTGTTTTCCGGAGAATTGCGGATTTTTCATTGTCTCGCAATATACCTTCGTAATCATCACTCGGATCTCGCGAGTGACAGTCTACGCACACGCGATACATCTTCCCCCAGTGATTAAATATTAAATTTCCATTTGTACTTTAATTATACCCCACCCCGCGATATCCTTTCACCTCTCATTAATCTTTATTTATTAACTGTCATGCTCGGCAGTTACATCACACCTCGCGTCGCATCAGCGCCGCGACACGATCGCGTATGTTCGCATGTTGTTAATTAATTCAGCTTTTAATTACGGTAATGATTAACACACTCGCGAGAGCTGATAATGCTCGGGCAGTAAAAAGCGATAAACGCGCTCGATACGCGAGCCGGCCCTAGCCGATCCAGAACTACTTTTTCATCCGATCATCGTTTCCTCCTATCCTCGACATTCCTTTTTTTTCCACTCTCGTCCCTGCGTCCCCCGTCCCTCACGACCCTCCCGTCCCGCTACACGTTTTTTCTTGCCCGGTCTCTCTGCATATTGATGAGAGATTTTAGCTGGCGCGCGTGAAATCTCGGAGATGAAAGGCGCTGTAAAAAATGCAATAAACTGTAAGCTAATTTTCGGGATCAAAGCGGATCGCGGGAGACCTCCGCGTCGTGTTCCCGGCGACTTCGCTCCGCTGAGTTCGCACGAAGTGCGTGCGACGAGCAAACGTTGTAAAACCGGTGCCCCCCCCTCCGCCCCGCGCGATTGTGCTTTCATTCCCTTTATCATCCGTGCGCCGTTTTGTATCGCGATGAAATTAGTTCTTCCGGCTTATTTTTCTTCCCTCAGAAAGAAAAACGTCGTTTGCTGCGCAAACGTTACATCTCCACTCCAACGTTACTCCACTCCGTCGCGGTAGAAATATCAAGGGCGGAAGGGTCCCTTCCTCCGTTTCTCCATTTCTCATCATTACGCGCGAATACACGGCGGATATGTCGCGATAGCAAACAATTATCGATGATTCGGTAATGTGCTACGGATATCCTTCTGCGGCGGGTTCGAGGGTGGCCGCGAGAGTGTGGGTTTTTCATTGAGGGCGAGCGATAGATTAAATCTGATTGGCACGACAGCTCGAGGCGCTTTGTGCGTGGGCGCCGAAATTAATTTGCAATTAATTGCTTGCGAAGCGCCGCCGGGCGCGCTCAAGAGACGAGTAAAGAAATCTTCCTCCATTTGCGCCCGATGGCTCGGTGGTATGACGGCTGGTCGGTCGGTCGGTTGGTTGGTTGGTGCCGGCGGTATGTCGATTAAATTTGGAAATTATTACGCGGTCGCGCGGAGCGGAGCGCGCGGAGGACTTTGGGATGAGTACCGAGAAGATCGGCGTGTACACGGAACGCGCGGTGTATAGTAACGGGCGGTCTCCTTCGGGGAAAATTGACTTGGAGTTGATCGAAACGTCTACCGTTCGCACGAAGAAGAAGAAGAGGACGACGAAGGAGAGAACGGCAATTTTTTCGCCCACCCCTCCTACAACTCTTTTGATTCAAGGAAGCCGTTTTTTTTTACCTCGACGAGACGTTCGCTTCTCATAGTGGACGGCCGTCTCTCGAAAACCTTCCAGAAATCGCACGTGTTCTAACACCCCGATTCCTGCGAACCCACGAAATTCCGCCGTGGACTGCGCTATTAATTGAGCACACATGTTTATTAATCGTGCACATCGCGCGCCGGCCTAACGGCCGTACTTTGTTTAGAACGGCTCCTCTAATCGCGATCTGGATTTTTTGCCGGCGCCGCGACGAAAGCTGCTACTCAGACGGGATGGTCCGGCCGGTTTTTGCGCGGCCGTCTGTACACGCACGCGTGTGCGCGCACGGTATATACGTGAGTGTTTGTACGCGACACTTTCACGAGCTCTCGTGTACACCCTCCGTGCACACGATCGCCGGAGATTATAGCCCTACAATGCATCACGTTGGTTTATTCGCGCCGTGTCGAAACAACCCCACGGTTATATACGCGATTACCACCCTTATTAGTTTCCTCTGTCCGTAATGTCGTACCGCGCGGCAAATGGAAGTGGACGGCGGTGAGCCCTTCCGCTCGTCGGCGCGCCGGGGCGAGGGGGGAATCAGTTATCCGAAGGGTCGATGAAATTTTCACGATAATGATAATAATTTAGCCGGTCTCTGTCGAGGGTGCGAGCCGTCCGCGCGAAGAAAGAGGAATCTAATTTACTCGGCTAACGAGATTAATTCGTTTCGCGAAGGCGGCGGCCTCGCGGGTTCGTTTAATTTCGGATCGGGATTTCGGGGCTCTCTCGCCCGCAGCTACATTTCCATCCCGATTCGATTTCGGAAGAGCCGACGGCGCTTTATGTATATACCGCGCGTATTGCTGCGCGCGGAGCCGACCGGTTCTCGTCGAACTTGATCCGACGGAGAATTTACCGGGCAAATCGATCGCATCCGCGTTGATTATCCTACGCAAAGTTGCCTGCTAATTGATTTTCGCTGAGTGAAACGATGTTATTCACGTACAATTCGCTTCAATTACCTTCTCGCCCGGCCGCCGGTAAGTCGGGAGTAACTCGAGCATAAAGTGCTTCTGCCAGCCAGTTGCGAACCTTCGTTCTCATATCCTTGCGCAGCGCCGATTTCACTTCCAGCCCCGTAAACGAAGCGCGCGATTCGCGCAACTGCCGATACGGATAATTATCCGCAGCTTGCGACACTGACGTTATGCGCGTCGCGGTAGCTCGCTCTTGTTACACGAACGATCCGCGATCGAGATCACTTTGCGAAAGCGACACTCAGGCCGGCATTCATAGTCGGATCTTACATTCAAAACTGTCCATCTTCAGATGCTTCGTAGCCAATGAAATCAGCCTTAGGACATCTGAAGATAAACTTAGGACGATTATGTATATATATATGTAATATATAAGATCCGACTATACGTGAATACCGGCCTCAGACTCCGTTCGAAGAGCTTCAATTGGCACCGTGCGAAACGAGAGATGGAAAGAGGCGGACAGACCAACCGGAGCAAGTTGGAGCAAGTCTGACCTTGACCACAGCGGGACCGGAGCGGGACCGGAGCGGTACCGGAAAAGCCGGCGACACGCTGCATCAGAATGTCGCGTCCGGTAACATAGCGCGAGAGACCGCGACCTCGCTCGCCGGGCGCAATCTCGCGTGGAATCTGGCAAACGGTTCGGTTCGAAAACGATGTACCAGTTAGATAGGGGGCCAACGGACTAGCGGTTCCTTTTTTTTTCTCCTTCGCGCATTACGGGCCGCGAGCGCGTGCCGGGGCCCCGGCGGGGGTCCGCTGAAAGCCGGTACCTGTCGCGATGGGACAGCGGAGACAGTGGTTATCGTTGACGACCGAGTCGCTGGTGCCGTTGTTGTCGGCGACGTTTCCAGGAAACTAGGTAAATGGATCTGGATCAATGGAGCGAGGCATCGGTCGAGGGGAACCGCGAAATGTCTCCGCGATATCACCCGCGCCGGCCGCGGAAGAGAGCGGACGCGCGAATAACGACGACGCACGGCGGTGGAATCGCTCTGAGAAATTGCCCGTATCGCGATACGGTGACACGTTCGCCGAGAGAGGCCCGACGTATCGGCGATGCTATCCGCGGCGGGTGCTTCATTGAGACAAAGAGAGAGCCGATTAATCTCGCGCTCGACCTACGCAGAGACATAACCGGGATGCAAGCTAACGGTTAACCGATCCTCGCGGCAGCGACTCGCCGAGCTGGAACGCGAGGATCGTCGACTGGAGTACGATTACAAAACGCTGAGATAGATAGATAGACAGACGGATAGATAGATAAATAGGNGGGTGGGGAGGGGGGGTGGGGAGAGAGTAGAGCTTCATTTATTCAGCGCTCTGGGAAGAATTCCCCCCGAGCGTTTTAAGATGGATAAACAATGATAGTGTACAAATGTTGACCCAATTGTGCATTATACAAACAGATTCTCGATCAATACATGTTATGAATATGCGTGCAGATAGGTTGAGTAAAGCGGTGGGCAAGAAGTTGGAGATATTTGATCGAGTGTGTAGAGGAGGAAATGATGTTATTAATAGTAATTCTACGGATGCTCCGAGTTTTGCTCTTTACAAAAGAAAATTGTAGAGGTATTAAATTCTCCTACCGTTCTAGAATTTCGAACGTTCACTGGTAATGCAGTCCGCAAAGTCCGCAACACGACATCCAAAAGAACATTTGTATTGCTCAGCAAAAAGAGAGACAGACAGACAAGCGGGCAGAGAAAAGGAGGAGGAAGAGAGAGAGAGAGAGAAAGGAAGGGAGGAAGACAGAACGCGCGAGGACTAAATCATACGTGCAAACGAGTTTGCGTTGATGCGGTGGCTTCACCTGGAGAGCAAGGAGCAGTCTTCGCGCGAAACAACGGCACGACTGTGGCGCGGCAGCAGGTGATATCGCAACGTGAGCGCGAATTGTCTCGGATTCTCTCCTCCCGAAGGTTGGGAATTTTTCGAATTTTTCTCTCTCGCGCGAAACTCACTCCCCCCTGTCGTCTCAGTTCAGTGTCGTTCGCGCTACTTAATGAACTTCGCGGAGAAGCTCGTCGGCGACTAAATAACATTTCAAAGCCGGCGCGCGTCACGAGTCTGCGCGACAATATGTATATCCAATAGAGGTATATACCCTGCAGACACGGGGTCTTTCATTAAAGTCGCAGGGGTGAAAGACCGGGGCCGGAGCAATTAATCGAGAGGCTCTCGCCGTTCGTCCGCCGCGCGCGCTGAAATAAATTAATCGGCGGCGGAGTAAATCGGCCGGCAAGGAAAGATAAATGAGCGGCCGGTGGCACGTCCTTATCGCCAGATTAAAATGCCAATTAATTTCGGTGGCCGGGTTAGAGGGTCCGGTTATCAGCCCGCGCGTACGGCCGTGCTCGCGGCGTATACGCCGGCTGAATAAATGCATGAAGATTCGATCGCGCGATGCGGCGCGACGCGCGACCGATCGGAAAATCAACATCCGCATTCCCCGGAATTTTCGTGTGTATACGTCGCGGCCTGATCACGAATGCATCCGGCGTGCCCCGGGATAGAGGGACTCTCTTGGTCTGCCCGAAACGAGAATTCCGTGAATTACGTCTAGAATCAGGGCTACTCACGGCTACACCAGCGGAATACCAATGACGACCGCGTCGCTTCTTACAGCCGAGTGTTTAGCGGAGGGGGGGGGGGGGGG